>NW_011495082.1:21299999-21352150 GCF_000754665.1 Bison bison bison
AAAGTGCAAAATTCAGATAAAAATACAATTCTCATGAACAAACAGACCCAACAAATATTCCTAAATTTTGCAAAATAGAAAGGGCAAAAATCTTAAAAATAAATTCAGTACTTGGAGAGTATCCACTAGCTCACTGTTTAGGGAGGTGGAGAATAAATATTCTCAATATATGTTTATATATGTAAATTTATTTATATAAAGAGACTAGATTTTGATGAATGAATTGATGAATAAATGAATATAAGCTTGAGTGAGTGAATAAATAAATGCACAGAGAAATTATATAAATTATCCAAGCCCAGTCCCATGTAAGAAATGTCGACTTACGACATTTGCTTGGAAAAACTCAAATCTATTTTCATCAAATGATCAGAACTATGAAAGCAAAACTTCTTTATATAAAACAAATCATTATTTCTTATATATTAAACTCTTAAAGAATTATTTTCAAATTGATCTTCCCTGCTAAGAGTCATTAGCTAAATATAAGAATTATAGTGCATATACACAAGAAAACTTAGGGAATACACCAATACGCACACACAAAGACCTAACTCAAAAACATAAAAGTAGTATTTCAGAAAAACACTTAAAGCCTTCAAGAAGCAAAAAAGGAATGCGTATTTGGTTTTTCTTTTCTCCTTAAAAAAAAAATTTCTATGAATGTTGCATCCTTATATAAGAATAACAAGCCCCATACTCTTTTAAGTAGATATCTCTTTACCCTTCTGGCATCATTCTAAAGATACTTTACTTTTAAATGGTAATATACAAGTGAAACCAGATATTCAAATAAACTGTATGTATTTTGACTACAAGACCTTCTAAAACTGAATTACATTCTAGACTGAATTCTAAAACTGGCAGAATATTCAACTAGAAAGATGTGATACCTATTTAGACATAAAAGATATTAAAGGGGTTGATAAAAAAGCCTTGCTTTTTTTATAGGATACTTTTAGCAGCTGGAAAATCAGCCAATCACCAGATTATTATAACAAAGCTAATATTCAGAACAAAATTTATTTAAATTTTAAAACTATGAAAATGTATTGTTTTCAAATGGGTTTTATGTCAGATTTAAGTTAGGCTTAAAATATGGTAGGCGTATTATATGTGGGACAGTCTTAAGCAGTACATGTTGTATGCATTTTACATAGGAACTGAACTCTATAAATTGAATTTCATAAGTGCATAAGTAAATACAGAAACAAATAGAAACCTACTTATAGGTAATTGATTTCATGATTTTTAGAGCTATTGACCGGGTAATTTTCAAAAGGCACCAGCCATAGAGGTTGCCAAGTTTCTGTTTTAGAAACTTTCCATACCTTGTGGTCTCAATTTAAATAAACAACTCACAAACTCAAGCAATTCCAGAGAACGGCAGATCCCAACAGCAGCAGGTGGCGCAGAGGAGGTATTATTGGGACACTGGTTGATATGACTCAAGAGTGCTCAAGGCCATCTGATGCGAAGGGCACACGCAAAATTAGCAGAGCCCTAACCTGACTAATCGTCGCCCCTGATTGTGACAATTTTGATTAGAAGAATAATCAGCTCTCAGCAGCCTGTAGGCAAGAATGCCAGTGTGTGTGTGTGTGTGTGTGTGTGTGTGTGTACGTGTGTGTGATGGATGCACAGCTGTATGAATGCAGATCACCATTAACCCCCTCTTCAAACATTAAAGGGATTCCAACGTGAACAAAGCCAGTAATTCCCTTCATCATCAGGGTGAACATTTTCCTTCTGTCACTCCGCAGTTAATGCTGATGCTCAGGCTTTCTAAAAGTAAACATGTATTCATATTTCGTCACCGAAATTTTGAAGACGGAAAATTGAAGTCATAAAATTCTATAACCCTCTTTTTAGAAGTTATTTTAAAATCATGTATGCTAAACTCAATAAGAAAATGTTCTAAGATAAATGACTGTTTCTTTAACTGTTTCTACTTGTTTTTACCTAAATATTCATGAAAATAAATAAAAATATAGTTTAATTTTTTAAATAAAGGTTTGGAATAAACATATAATCTTTCCAAATGCTACATTAAAATCAGTTCATCATCTGAAGTCCTACTTTGGCATCTGCTCCTTTTTTAAATTTTAAATGATTTCAGTTGTCCATCAGCTTCACGCAGATCATCTTTTACTTAGAATGGTAACCTACTTCAACTAATATTCTTATGTTAGTGATTTTTAAACCTCAAGATTTAGAAACAGAAAACTTCCAGAAGTTAAGCTGTTGAAAGTGAAAATTTAGGGGAATTTTGTAATATGCAAATACTCACATTTTCAGTAGCCATGATAAATTTAAGGGCATTTTGTTAGTGTGAGAATGTAAAATGTTTATTAAGCTTTTACTTGCTCATAAATTTATCATGTTTAGTATATTTATAGAAGGGTAGGGCTGATATAAGGCAGAAAACATTTCAGGAAAAAATCATTCTATTACTGTTTTGTAATATAACTTTTAGTTCTTAAACTTTCTTCCTGCCTTGGCTACAAAAGCAGAGACAAGGTGAGATAGACAGCGAGCGAGGTATTTAGATCTAAAGAGCTGAACCTAGGTTATTTTGAGCTCAATTCCATGTACTGAGGTGGGTTTAGCTTCAGGTAAGTGGTTAAAGGCATGTGATAACATTAAATGTGATTTCCATCTACCTGACGGACTCGACAAAATCTCAGGCCCTCCACCGGTGCGCCTCCAAATGTAACAGTCAGTCAGCTGATGTCAAAACCTAATGTCTTTTCAGGGCCTTACACAGCTGGTCCCTGTCAGCGTCGACAGGCTTTGCTGGCTGGGGTGTCGTGGCAGGAAAGATGATTTATACACACAGACCCAAGGATCTCAGAGCTCGCTCGGAGGAGGCGTTTCATCCAAGTGAAATACTCACCATCAACAAACCAGTGACTGAAATTAAACAAAACCTGATATGCTGAAATCTAAGCAGGCTCTGCTCCTCCCCTCGCTCAGATCATTAATACATTCAGTTAGCCTGGGAATTCACAAAAGACCCATGTCAACAGTCTATTAGTGAGATAGAAAAAAAAGGCACGGTAAACACCTCCCTGCTTTAGCCTCTGACCTCCTTCAAGCTGGCACATTTTTAAAATTCTTTGTGGGATAAGGAATTACTGGCCAGCCACACTGGAAACCCGTGACTATGTGGTCTTCAAATCTGACCATCATTTTCCTTGAAAAGCTTTAACTGAGGGAAGACCTGACATACTATATATATATCACAAGTGGGCACTGCTTTTATCAAATAAATTATTTAAAATGCTGTATCAGATTAGGATAGAAAGTTTCTCACTCTCTGCCTCTAATCTTATCTTGATTCCACCTCCCTTGGACAACATATAGGCATGTAATATAAGACACCACCCAAAACCGTCTTTCTTTTCTTTCTTTTTTTTGCTGTTAAAGCTCATTGCTGCAATATCTGCTAAGGGATAATTCTCTCCATTTAACTCAGTGTTAATTCTTCTTTTTCACAAGCACCGTAACGATCTGTAAAACTAACACTTTGGTCCGGCTGGCATTAGCATGTGTTCAGAACGACGTTAATGCACAGTTGCCCTGATTGGGTGCAGCCAAATCTTCTGAATTTGAGCACTTCCTGCAGAGAAAAGCCATTCACTGAAATGTTCCATACCTTGCTGCAGCTTGATTAACACAGTTTTAGCTTCAATAGACACAGGACAAGGTAGGGCTATTAGCTGTCCCTTTAACTTAGAACTCTTAATTCAGGAAGAATTAGGAACCCGGTGGAAGGCTACAGGTCCATATTCCACATGCAGCGGGCTAATTAAGGGCTCAGGGGGAGGGGGTGAGTGTATGGTTCAGCTCCTAAAAGATGTCCATATATATCTATCCAAAGTTAATGTAACCTAAGCTAGCTAGGGTGTGGCATATATTTTTATCCCAGGGCTGTAGGCCATTTCCTACATCTCTCTTTTCTAACAGGCTGAAACTTGCCTAAGCACTGAAGGAAGACAAAAGTCAATAATGACTGTTTAGGTAATGTCATGGCTGTGAGTCAGCTCCTGGGGAAGCCAGCTGCTGGCCACTGTCGCCTGCCTAGGCAGGCCTGCTGGGATGTGCGAAGCGCGGGCTACAGCGCGTTCCATCCAGGCAAAGGTGTAACATGTGGCAGGCGCAGAAGCCCAGCAAACAGAAGCAAAACCTTTTCAGTTCCGGTTCAGCCTCGAGGGAGCTGAAAAGCAGTTTGTTTTAGGAAGAGATGACCTGAAACCCAGTGGTTGCTGCTGCCACCAGGCCAGTGGTCGGGGTATTTGTCTGTGTTAGTTGAACAGACGACGTTTGATCCAGCAAATCAATCCGGCCTGGCTACGGCTTGTGACGGGGGCTGACCCATCATTACTTCTGTCTCCTGTCCAAGCGAGCCCCCTGGCTGTTGTCTCAGATAGCCCCGCAGGAACTTTCTTGGGGCTTTTAAAGTCCAATTCCTTTAAGGACAAATGCAGTTCACACAGGCAGAGAGCTTCCCCAGAACCTGAACGGCCCTGAATGTCCATTCTGACCCTGCGCCTGGTGGCTCAGCCCTTGTCTGCTGCTCCCCTTCACGCCCACCCTGCTTTCCAGCTGGGCACCCCTTTTTGCAGGTCAGACGCTGTTCACTGACTCCCCTGTGCACAGGTGTCAGCTGGGTCCACAGACTCACAGACCCTTCAGTCAAGCTACCAGTGACCCACTCAACTCTGCTTGAAAATTCCTGCCTTTTTTTTTTTTAAACGAAGTGTTACTTGCTTTCAGTCGCTCCGTCAGGTCAGACTCTTCGCACCCCCACGGACTGCAGCACACCAGGCTTCCCTGTCCTCCACTATCTCCCAGAGTTTGCTCAGACCCACATGCATCGAGTCGGTGAAGCCATCCAACAGTGTGCGCATTCTAAATTCCAAACGCTATTGAAAGAAACATAACTTACATGATTCTTCCTGCTCTAACTTCATCACTGACTTGTTAAATCTCAAGCTATCTTTTCGGAAAGAAAGTTCACTTGCCACTTAACACTGCAGACCACAGCAGTGCTAGAACATGGCCAGGCAGTCTTTGCAGACAGAGGCCCTGCTCTTGGTCTCTGACCCTCTCGATATGTTTACCGTGTGTGTGCGTGCTCAGTCACTTCAGCCGTGCCCACCTCTTTACGACCCCACGGACTGCAGCCCACCAGGCTCCTCTGTCCATGGAATTTTCCAGGCAAGAATACTGGAGTGGGTTGCTATTTCCTCCTCCAGGGGATCTTCCCAACCCAGGGATCAAACTCAAGTCTCTATATAATTTAACAAGTTATCTAGTTAAAGGAAGGAAAAATAGCAATTAACTGTTTTAAAAAGTAAAGTCTACCAATTAAAACAAAAAACAACCCATAGTAACCCTCTGAATTACCTCAGTCTTGAGCAGGAACTATATGCAATTCACACACATTCATTCATTTATTCTTTAGAATAACTCTATAAAGTAGGTGTTCTTTCCGGTTTGCAGATGAAATAAATGAGGTGAAGAAAGACCCTAGAACTTGCCCAAGGTCACTAGTGAATAATGAAGTCAAGATTCAAATCCCCTTCCCCTTCCCCCTGAATCCTATGCTGCTCTTTCTACACCACATTGCTTTCTACTATATTTTGGTCAAATTATATGTATTGTTGGACTTGGCTGCCAGGCAGCTTAGGGCTCAATTAGAGTAAGACATTACCTTTGATATATTTGTTTTCCCTCACAACTTTACATTTTCACTATTATTATAATTATTACTATTTGAACGATCTCATGTGATATGTCTTCAGTCTGTCATTCAAAAGCCTTCACCTCAGTGAGCCCTACCTAAATGACGGGTATCAGATCGGACTTGAGTACTAGGATAACTAAGACACAATTCCTGCTCACAGAATTCAGCCCAGAGAGGGGGACAGACGCATAAATTTGCAATTATATTCTGAGATGGGATTCTGAACATACTCTGGGAGATAAAAGGCTTCCTAGATTCAGAATGTGAACAGGAGTTATCTCAAGGTGACCCCATGGACTGCAGCATGCCAGGCCTCCCTGTCCATCAACCAATTCCCAGAGTTTGCTCAAACTCATGTCGATGGAGTCGGTGATGCCGTCCAACCATCTCGTGCTCTGTTGTCCCCTTCTCCTCGTGCCTTCAATCTTTCCCAGCATCAGGGTCTTTTCCAACGGGGTCACAAAGAGTCGGACACGACTGAGCAACTGGACTGGACCATCTCAAGTCAGCAAGGCCATCCAGGCAGGACAGACAGCAGGGGGGAGACAGAGGGTGCTGAGGACAAAGCAGGATGTGCGGAACACCGGCTGCTTAAGCCTTTTTGGAAGAACTGAGACAATAAACCAGGGTTATTAATAAATACTTTGCTATAGCAATTCTGTGATGCAGAAACAGAGCGCTGGAAAATCTCAGTGTAGGTCAGCATCATGAATTATTTACTGAAATCATAAGAGAAACTCAGCTCCAAACTCCCCTCTACCTCACAACCTATTTAAAAGATTTAAGCTTCTGTTTGGGAGAGTGAGCTTTTTAGGAAGTATTGGTTATTACCTGTCTGTTATGTGCAACAGAAACTCAGAAATTTTATCAGTCATGGAACATCAGGGGGAAAAATAATTGTTTTTTTTTTAATTTCAGCATATTACTGATATTTTAATAGATGTAGTCTAGATCTGTTTTTAAGTTTGATTCTTTACAAAGGCTCTTCAGGGTTAAGTCTTAATTTTTACCTTGACATCAAAATACACTTTTTTATAAATGCTTATCAGGCAATCTTTTGTTTTTTGACCTAAGGAACATTTTTTTTTTCCTTTCCTTTAAATTTACTTTTTAAACTAATACTGCTTTTTTTTTTTTTTTTTAAGAACCTCAAATATCAACTCTTTTCTTAATGTCCATGACACACAAAAAATGAAATGCCCCAAGGAACAATAAAAGTCCAGAGCTACAGACAAATGGAGGGTCAGAGTTTAGAGGACCTTGGGGATCATTCATCCTATGCCCGTATTTTACAGCTGAGTAACTGACACCCAGAGGGGCGGACTCACTTGGAAAAATAACCAAGCGTGTTAATGACAGAGCTCGGAGGACAATGCATTCCTGAGCTCCGGGACAAGGAGACAGAAACCATCTCCTGGAGTTCTGTGAGTACAGAAGAACTGAAGACCCTGTAAGGTTGATGTTTTCTTCCTCGGGAATTACACGAATATATAAGTGGAGGACAGGACTGGTCAGAATGGAGTTGTCAAGCAACGGCACAGGCAGAAGAAAGTTCTGAGCTTTGAGGGTGACAGGTGGGTTTCAACCACGGGTTCACACCAGCATCTCGGTGCGGGGACATCAGTGACGATGGGCCCTGGTTGATGCGTTAACAGCCGCAACTCTGGAGCTGCCGGCAGACACCAGAATCCACCCAGCCCAGGCGCCTGCAGGTGGTCCGCGGTCACTCCACAGTCATCCCTCTTCTCTGTTGTGTGCCACGCAGTCCCTTGTCCTTAGGGACTGTTCCCCACTGCAGAGGGAACAATTTAGAGTGCACTTTTGGCTTTTCTGGTTTCTTGCGGTTTTGGGAATCAGGAAAGGCTACGGTGCCACACGCATGACTCCTACACCCAGGAAGGAACCCACAGGCAGGAAAGGCCAGCTCTGTGTGTGTTCATCAGAGGGGGCAGAGACCCTTTCATTTGACAATCGCTGAACACCCTTTATCAGAATAAAAGCAGGATGATCTGTAAATGCTTGGAAAGTATCTGCCTTTTTATTTTACTGATACCATATTCATATAGATGAGAAAAGAATTTTTATTAACAAACAAAAAAAAAGACCTAAGAATGAATTTTTAAAATGGGCCCAGCACCTTGGAGCAAGGGATCATGGGCCCCATCCATTTCTGCTCCGTGTCTTCCATTATTGCCTGCTGACTATTTCTGCTCATCAGGGACCGTGAACTATCCATGAGTGCAAAACGGACACAGCACAAATTGATTCAGTAACATCACACAGACATGTATGAATAATGAGGTTCGGCTGCAGTCTGTCACACAGCGAGCATATCAGTGTAACTGATTTATCGAAAATTTGACTGGGTAAAGTCTCCTTCTCAAGAGAAGGTATCAGCTTTTTTTTTTTTTCCTCACTTTTTTTGGCAAAAGAAACAAATTTGAGCAAACTCAGACTTTGTACTTTAAACTGTGGAAAAAGCTGGAACTGGCATAGAGCTGACCAAGTTTCTCTCTTTACCAAAAAAAAAAAAGAAGAAACGAGGAAGACGAGGAAGACGAGGAAATGATACTAATATTACCATAAAGCTTGAAGGCTTATCAGAGGTGCTAATCAATTTTGAATTCCCTAAGGAAAGCTGTGTCTTCCTAGGGTGTCTACGATTGGTAAGAGGAATATAGCTAAGTCATTAAAACAAGAAAAAGTGAGCTTCTCATTAACTCCTTCTTCAGAAGCATCCTAAGATATTCTGTGAGGAAAAACAAAGGGGGACCCTGCTGGCCCCACGTTTGTCATGCAGATACGGTGGGTAGAAGTATCAAAACCAAAAAGGAGCAGCCGCCCCTTGGGCCCAGCAGCCACTGTTTCTGAAACTCCCCCCGTTATTTCTTTGTGTTTTCTAAGTACAGAAGTTTCGAACTCTGACCACCTGTCCACTTAGATGAAAGAGGTAGGAATCAGACTACATGACACTCAAGATTTCTTCTAATTCCCAGGTTCTGGGAGACCTTGAAATTAAAAAAAAAAAAAAAGTAAAAGAGAGAACAAGGAAAGTTAATGTTTTTCTGAGAAGAGAGATTGCAAGTCAAAGCATGATTTAAAATACCCATAATTACGACAAGTAGTCCTATGCAATTTTCTGATGAAGCGAGGACAAAGAACATACAAAGATGTAGAAATCGAACTTGGCTAGGAGTAGAAGGAAAGCTATTCCACGAAATTCTTTCAGGGTATAAAGGTACCACTTAGTAAGTCACTGAGTTCAAGCCCCAAATAGCATCTTTGTGAATCCAGTCGATACACCCCTAAAGAGAGGTCCTACGTGCCAGATATTAAATACAGAGAAAAAGACCCTTTCCACGGGTTGCGATGTAGGCAAGAGACACAGAGGAAACGGGGAACCACCACTCAGCCAAACAAACAGCTTACAGAGATGCAGCATTGCTTCCATAGGTCAAAAATGTTTAATTTTATATGAAGATAACAAAGGATCCTGTTACTGCTTCTATAAACAAGGCATCATGTTAAAAAAAAAAAGTGGGGGAAATTAAGCAAATCCAGCAATAACTTGATCAACCTATGTAGTTACGTAGGTTCCTAAAAAATCAATTATTTAACATAGGCACTAACTAAAAAAAAAAAAAAATTTTTAAGCATCTGTAATGTATTCACTGACCCTGGGGATATCTTTGGAATCAAAGACAGCTTAACTGAGTTCTGAAGTTCTCACCAAGTACTTGTACACGTGTTCAAAGGGCCACGACCGCAGCTGGGTTTTTCCTGCTGCAGGCTACACATTAACTAAACTCCGATGTGCCCTGCGCAGACCAACCTCTTGATCGATCATTTCCTGCAACTCTTTAGAATGTTCTTTCGGCAGGGTGTGCCGTTAGGCCCTGGGATCTCTGGCAAGATCCTGAAAGTGCCAGGACACACACGTTCACACCCCAAAAGGCACGGCCCTAACACGCACGCAGTTGTCATCTTCACGGCAAAGAGGGAGGAGAGAATTCAGAAGAGGTCAGGACAGTGTATGTGGGCGGGGATCTGAGACAGAGGGCATCAGAGAGGAAGAAGGGAGAGATGGGGAAAAAGAGACACAGACAAGCAGCTTGGCTTTGCTGCTGCTTAGCCACTTCAGTCGTGTCTAATTCTGTGCGACCCCATGGACCGCAGCCCGCCAGGCTCCTCTGTCCATGGGGATTTTCCAGGCAAGAATACTGGAGTGAGTTGCCATGCCCTCCTCCAGGAGATCTTCCGGATCCAGGGATCTGGTCTGCATTGCAAGCAGATTCTTCTACCACTGAGCCACCAGGGAAGCCCCATCTTTGGTCGATGTCAACAGCTTCCAGGTTGAACTCTTTCCATTGAAAAATCAAGCAAACAAATGGGACAAATGCTGTATTGAAAAATGGATATCACTCTTTCAAACAGCAGCCGTGCCCCACGAGAAACACTCACACGGCAGAAAGCGCATTGTAGATGGCCTCAAGTCCAGGCTGTGAGCAGAGACCTAAAGCTTCCCACACAGTTCATACATTCTCAAGTCCCAGAATTCATGCCATTCGTTCAGCAGAAACCATCCCCACTTCTCTTTGTGATGATCAAAAACTAAGAGATTCAAGAACACATGGCAAAGCTCAAGGCTATGTCCCACGCCGTGAGGGGCAGTCACCCAGGAGGACCGCTCCCAGGCTGAGAAGCATCACCACCCGCCTGGGGAGCAACTCTGCAGCCGGGCTTTGCTGGGCTGGTCCCCTCTTCCTCTCTGTACTCCCAAGTCCCTAGGCTGGATGGTTCATGCCTTTTTTTGGTGCCAGGACTCATAGGATTCCAAAGGTCCATGAACCTGAAGCTCATTCATGCGAGGACAGAAATATACCACGCAAAGACTTGCCCTGGTGAGAAAACCCGGCTGGTGTGAGGAGGAGTCTGGGCTTCCGTCCCCATCCTGCCACCGACTCCAGTGACCGTGAGTCCGTCACACACTCTCCGGGGCCCAGCGTCCTTATCGATGAAGAGATGGTACGGAAAAGAGATTCGGGAAGGGACTCTAGTTCTGCATGCCTTTTTTTTTCTTTTTTAAAGTTCTACATTTTTTAATCCTAAGGTGGCACTCGGGAGAAGGCAATGGCACCCTACTCCAGTACTTTTGCCCGGAAAATCCCACGGATGGAGGAGCCTGGTGGACTGCAGTCCATGGGGTCGCTAGGAGTCAGACACCACAGAGCGACTTCACTTTCACTTTTCACTTTCACGCATTGGAGAAGGCAATGGCAGCCCACTCCAGTGTTCTTGCCTGGAGAATCCCAGGGACAGGGAGCCTGGTGGGCTGCCGTCTCTGGGGTCGCTAGGAGTCGGACACGACTGAGCGACTTCACTTTCACTTTTCACTTTCATGCATTGGAGAAGGAAATGGCAGCCCACTCCAGTGTTCTTGCCTGGAGAATCCCAGGGACAGGGAGCCTGGTGGGCTGCCGTCTATGGGGTCGCACGAGTCGGACACGACTGACGCGACTCAGCAGCAGCAGCAAGGTGGCGTTCTTTTTATTTTGCTCCAAAATAAAAACACAAACATTTGCCAAAGGCTTTGAGAAAGTTCAGTTTGGTCAGTTCTCTAGTAAAATAAATATCACATCACTAAATGAAAAAGCAGATCATAATATATAAAATAATCTTTATCATGTTAAAACACCCATGAAAATATCTATCTTAAACTACATATAAAATCAATACTCTGAATAGTAGTATTATGAAAAAAGTATATTATCAGTGCACTGTACAAATATGCACTTCTAATTTTTTCAGTGATAAACCATTTCTTTCAAAATCAGAAAAAAATAATACTGGAATGAAAAAGCTAAGCTACTATGTGCCTAGCTATTTTCAGGACTAACTTCTAAGATTTCTCCAACACACATCTGTAACATACATACACATGTGTGTGTGGGCGTGTATACAATTTATAAAGTACTGAGATTCAGCGAGAGAAACTGTGGTATTTAGCAAAAACAACTGACCTAAACATTTTAGAAAACAACAAATTAAAATCTATTAGGGGGGCTTACAAGAACACTGATCATCAATAAAGTGATAGACTCAGGATACAAAAAATAAATAAACCTATTGCTTGAAGTAATTTGGGGACACTCTGTTGTCCCCAACTAAGACATTTCTAAGAATTTTCTAAGAAATTTTCTAAGAAATTACTAAGAATTTTCTTGTAACCCAGTAACAATTTTTTTAGGCTTGAGCTTTCCACTAATCACTCATATGCTTCCACATGCCTTCCTTCCCTAACATCTACCCACACGGCTTCCTGGTGGGAAAGATCTGAAGTCACTACCGTGGACGTCAAGGGTGTCAGGTCACACCTCCCTGCTGTATCTATGCACCTGATTGTGGGAGCATCCCAGTCAGCCCCCTCACATTAGACTCAAGTTTACTCCATGTGATAGCAGTAAGCGAAGTGGTTGAAAGCATTAAGAAAACACTTTCAAAACTTAGGAGCATTTTTAGGGAGTTGTAATATTCAATCTCTGTAAAAAGCACAGACATTACTTTGCCAACAAAGGTCCATCTAGTCAAAGCCATGGTTTTTCCAGTGGTCATGTACGGATGTGGGCATTGGATAGAAAAAGGCTGAGCACAGAAGAACTGATGCTTTTGAACTGTGGTGTTGGAGAAAACTCTTGAGAGTCCCTTGGACTGCAAGGAGATCCAACCAGTCCATCCTAAAGGAGATCAGGCCTGGGTGTCCTGATACAAAGAGCTGACTCATTGGAAAAGACCCTGATGCTGGGAAAGATTGAAGGTGGGAGAATAAGGGGATGGCATAGGATGGAATGGTTGGATGGCATCACTGACTCAATGGACATGAGTTTGAGTAAACTCCCAGAGTTGGTTAGGGTTAGGGGAGGCCTGGCGTGCTGCAGTCCATGGGGTCGCAAAGAGTCGGACACAACTGAGAGACTTAACTGAACTGAATACTCTATCACTGACCAGAAGCAATGAGTACAGAAAGGGGACAATAGTTACTTTATGAGGCTGAAATAGCAGGCAGGGAAATAAGTCAGGCACCAAACTTGCCCTCACGCCTAACAGCGGAGGCTGGCTGGCTTTCATCCAGCCTCGGGACTAGCACATCAGCAGTTTGTAGAGCCAAGAAGGAATTCGGTCCACTCTGCTGTCCTCCAGGGCCTCATGTCTCAGCCTATCTGTAAGCCTTCATCACCCTTGTCACAACTCAGGGACCAGGAGGCCTTCTGATCAGATGATGATGTCTGAGTCTCCCCTGCCCAGGACAGATTCGAGCAAGGCTGTGCTCTAGCAAAGGTGGGGGGGGGGCGGGCAAAATATGGTGGTGATGCTGCTTCCAAGGGCTCCCCAGGTGGTTCCGTGGTAGAGAATCTGCCTGCCAATACAGGAGACACAGGTTCAACCCCTGAGTCGAGAAGATCCCTTGGTGAAGCAGGTGGCAACCCACTCCAGTATTCCTGCCCAGGAAATACCAGGGTCAGAGAAGCCTGGTGGGTTACAGTTCACAGGGTCACAGACAGTCAGACACAACTGAGCACGCTCACTGCTTCGAAGTCTGCCGTCTGTCTGTCCTCAGGGGACAAGAGCAGAAGCTCCGCACATCATTTTCCAGAGAAACAAAGCGTCACGGAGGATTCCAGGCCCAGACATCCCCTCCCCCGCCACAAGTCCTTTCTCGGGGGTGGTGAACGCTTTCATTTCCGCCCGAGCTTTCTACCAGGAACTCTAATAACTCAGCCCTGCACCATCCTGACAGTTTAGTTAAACCCACAGAGCAAAACGTTACAAATAGAATCCCAGGCAAGAGGGGCGTTGCCCATGGGCTCAAATTAACTACCAGTCCCCAAGTAGCGAACCTTCACTTATCACACAGAAGAACTCAGAAGCAAAAGCGAAGCCAGGAGCGAATTCATCACGCCAGGACAGAGGGGAGGGGAATAAACAGCTCAGGTCCACGGCTACTGTTTGCATCTCTCCCTCCTGACGCCAGGTCCTGCCAGAGACTGTTCACAGCCGTCCCTCCGCCTGGAGGGTTAAGTCTGTTTTTAATGCAAAGCTTCTTTTTTTTTTTTTTTTGTCCTCTCTCTCTTTTTTGTCCTTGAGACCAGCACTCAGCTCACTGAGGAAGCAGGGCCTAAGGGTTTACACCTGTGACCCAAACTTTCCATTCTCTGTGAGATTTTTTTTTTTTTTAAAGAAAAACAATTCAAGGGAAGTTTCTGAACCACTGCTTTTCCTGAGGCCAATGATTACCAGCAGCGACAGAAAAGCTCTTTATTTTCAAATTATGGCTTATCCCAGACTTCACCTTCACTTCTTTCCAAGTCCCTCCCAAGGCCATCTTTTCTTCTGTGCTTGGAGAGAGGGAGCATCAATACGTAAGCCTCTGCTTGACCGTTAGCTAAGATGACAACCCAATGAGCAGCTCTCTGTTTCCTAGATCTTGTTCTATCACGGGTTATGTGGGCCACTAGAGGAAGTAACCTGGCCAGTGAAAGTGAAGTCACTCAGTCGTGTCCGACTCTTTGCAACCCCATGGCCTTCAGCCCACCAGGCTCCTTCATCCATGGGGTTTTCCAGGCAAGAGTACCAGACTGGGCTGCCATTTCCTTCTCCCGGCGACCTTCCTGACCCAGGGATCGAACTCAGGTCTCCCGCCTTGCAGGCAGACGCTTTTCCCTCTGGGCCACCAGGGAAGCTTACATGGCCAGGTGACTCCTAAAAACGAGGCTGCTCTTATGGGGCAGAGCGTTAAGGGTCTACTGCCTTCCTCCAAGGATGCCACGTGATGCCAGTGTGACAGCGATGTTCGTGAATGTCACTGCAGTCAGCGTGCAAGGACTCGAGTCCCGCACAACTAAAAACCAAATAAACAGGTCGCTAAGTAAGTACCAGGGGCTTCATTCCGAAGCAGAACCATCAGAGCAGCAGAAGACGCGCAGTGAACACTAACGGTGACTCTTCTCCCCGACTCCAGGCTTGCAGAAATGTTCCCTCGCCTTAAATATATTGTCATCACGTCTTAGTACATTGGAAAAAAACCAAAAATATATGGGGGGTTGCATTCCTGGAGATATGCACAATCAAAGCAAGAAGGGGCCTGTGATCCTCGCTGGAAACCAAGGCAACGGGGAACAAAGCCATTTGCACGACTCCTGGTGTCGCTTGCTCCATACCTCCCTGCCTGCCCCAGCACACCCAGCAAGGAAGGCTCCTGGCCTCATCATCACCAGCTCACATGAGAACATCTGGGGTGCTAGGAGGCTGACCCCTTCACTTCCAATCACCCCGCTTTCTAAGAGCAGGGCTGGGATGCGATCTCAGGTGTTTCTGATCCCCAAGCAAGCTTCATGATGCCATGATCCCAAAGACGACGCCCGAGTTATTCAGACCTGCACCCTTTTGCTAAAACAATCTGTCCCTGCACTGTTAGCGCTTTGCCATGATCCCAAAGCCCCACGGTGGATTTAGAGATGGTGGACAGCTCATAAATTGTGTTAAGCCAGAGTCTGTGTCAAAGGTGCAGGTATTAAATGCTGAGTCACTGCTACGCTTTGCAGAGGTAATACTTCATCCTCCCCGTCCGCGTACTCCGGCCAGTCAGCTAGGCTTGGAGAAAGGTGACTCAGGCGGAGCTGGCACCAGAGCTGAAACACCCGAAACGGTTTCTCCGTCCCCAACTCCCTTCCCTTCTCCCACACCTCAGTGTCTGCCTGGTTCAATGATCTGGACGCACGGAAACACGGCTGATGACACAGGGCCAAACCTGGGTGAATGGAATGCTGTGCTGTGAGCGGAACACCCTTGCGCAATCAGCCTAGAGAAACTTGCTTGGGACACTCGTTTCTCCTACATTCTCTTGGTCACTGCAGGCAGATCTCCCGCTGATACACCGCTCGCCTGGTGTGGACTAGAGGGGCAGAGACGAGCTCACGCTGGCTGTGGGGTAAGTCAGCGTGCGGAGCTCTGTAAGCCAGACGCGCAGAGTCTCCACCATCTGGGGGGCCATCGGGGGAGGCAAAGAGATGGAGGCATCTGAGCCCTGTCTGCAGACGGTGTGACCAGCCAGAGCCTGGGGAACAGGGGAGATGGAAACACCCAAGAGGAAACTCCCCCCGAAGTTCACTGCAAAGAGCGTCTGTTGGCCTGAGTGCGTCTCTCATTCTTTCCCAGCCAGCATCTCTAGCCGGTGTCCCTCTTCAGCGGAACCTTCGTCTCAATGAGGAAAACCAATCTTCAGAAGACTACTAAGAGGTTACAGAGTAATTTACATTTAAATTGGTAATTACTGAACAAAATCGAAACGCAAATCTAAAGGAACGGTTGTTAACGGTGGTGGAATCGCAGACAACGGGACAAGCGAGGGGCCCCGTTAGCGTCTCCCAGATCTCAGCGCCGAAGGCAGTATTTTCAGAGCAAGTGATCCAGACCCCTAGCAGTATCCTAAGACCCACAGGTGACATGCAGGTTTCACATTAACAAACAATGAATCACAGGATGGGAAAACTAGTCCTCAATGAACCCTCTTTCAAGGAGTCAAGGGGAAAATCTCAGTGTGATGTTCGGAGGTCTACCACCTCCCTAACACCAGCTAATCTCTACTTTTAATAGCGGGTTTCAAGAACATGGCCTTATTTGCTTACTTGTGGCAAGTCATTATTCAGGGCAAATGGATATTTAGTAGAAGGATATGAAGTTTCCTTGGAAGAAACGTTATGACCAACCTAGACAGCATATTAAAAAGCAGAGACATTACTTTGCCAACAAAGGTCCGTCTAGTCAAGGCTATGGTTTTTCCAGTGGTCATGTATGGATGTGAGAGTTGGACTATAAAGAAAGCTGAGCACCGAAGAATTGATGCTTTTGAACTGTAGTGTTGGAGAAGACGCTTGAGAGTCCTTTGGACTGCAAGGAGATCCAACCAGTCCATCCTAAAGGAAATCAATTCTGAATGTTCATTGGAAGGACAGATGCTGAAGTTGAAACTCCAATGCTTTGGCCACCTGATGCAAAGAGCTGACTCATTTGAAAAGACCCTGATGCTGGGAAAGATTGAAGGTGGGAGGAGAAGGGGAAGACAGGATGAGATGGTTGGATGGCATCACGGACTCAATGGACGTGAGTCTGAGTGAGCTCCGGGAGGGGTGATGGACACCCATCACCTGGCGTGCTGCGGTTCACGGGGCCGCAAAGAGTCAGACACAACCGAGCGACTGAACTGAATTGAACTGATGAAGTTTCCATGAAAAATTACTAGGGATATTAATAAAAATACAAAAAGGGTAAAAGTAAATAAACGGATAAAAAATAAAAATATGAAAAGGATAAAAATACTTCCATGAAAAATATTACGATCTTTTAAAAAATATATTTACTGAACTCTGACACAGGTGACATGCACATAGCAAAAATTTTGAAAGTGGCACTTAGGTGATCAAACTTGTAGAAACCGTGTCTCCTAGCCTGTCCGTAAGGCAGCTTCACCTTTTGGCTTTACTGACCCAGAAGTTAAATCAGAGTGAACTTCAGCAGGGAGGCCAGCTCAGAGCGCTAAGGAGGCAACACACCCAGAGGCAGGGCTCAGAAACGCTGCCATGCTGACTTTCCCAGGAAAGAGAGCAGTGACCCACGGCCAAGGTCTGTTCCTTTGCACAGCAGATCACAAATAGTCAGGAAATGTAACGAAAGTATGTATGCATACATGCTGACATCAAAACCAAGCTTCAGGGTTCTTCTTTTTTTTTTTTTACAGTCAATTCAGAATCATGTTATATTAGAGGAATGAGGACTTGAAAAATCTCAATTTTCCAATGCAACACAGCATTTTGTTCTCTTTTCATGACCTATTTATGCTTCATTTGATGCTCACAACCACTGACATCCTTGTAGAACTGATAACACACAAAGCCATATAACTTTCCTTTTTAAGAGCAGAGTTATGTAAAATGTGCTTTAAAACGTGTATGCCAAGTCACAATTTTTTTCAAAAAGGGAAGCAATCTTGGCTGTTCTCTGTTTTGTCAGAAAGAAAGTTTTATCACCCAATAAAAAGGAAATTATACTTACAGCTTTAAATGGGCTAGACTCACATTGTCAAAATGCACATATTTTGTTGAAAATAGTCTCCCTTGGGCAGGAAAAACAAAATTGCTTTTAATGACAGAACTTTTTAGATTGTAGTTGGGAGGGAAGCGTGTTTATGAGAAATAAAGCTAATGAGTCACAGAGCAAAATACAATGAATGAAGCTGTTCCTCACTTGTCAGTACAGAACTTGATAAGAAACCAAACCCTGGAAGTAGGAACCATTAAACGTCCATTCTGCACTGACCCAGTGCCAAGCGATCTTCCTTAGAAGGCGCCTTTGAAAGCTTCCAGGTCTAAACAATCACACCCTTAGAAATTCAGGAATGTGCCCCAGGGTATGTGGGTGTTAAAACCTCACCATTTTTGATAGTTCACCAGCTTTAACAACTTTTTTGGTTGAAATAGACAATAAATTTATGAAACTAAGCTCATTAGTTACTTCATTTCAGCACAAATACACAGCCTACATTGGATGTAGAAACTCCACTTGAAAAGTAGAGAGAGAGAGAAAAAATAAAGGTCAAACAGGTTATTTGGCATCCTGTAAACATCAAGGAAATACAGCTGCTTGACTTAATGACATTTTTTAAAAAGGAACGAGCCTGCAATGTTGTCAAACCAGTTTGGGTGTTGATAAAGAGTGCAGAATTGAATTACTCATGGGTGGTTGAGGAGAACCTGGCTTCTAGCATGCTTGGTGAAATTTAAACCGCAGTCTGCCCCAACCACCAGGGAATGCTTAGGAGAACCAACATGTCATTTGCAGGGACCAGTGCAAAATGAAAATGTGGGAACCCTTGTTCAAACACGACTAAAAGCTGCCTGAGAGCAGCAATATAACGTTCAATCAAGGGTCAGGTCCTGCGTGAATGAATGCCCAAGTGGGACATCCACGGAGCCCGTCACTCCACTTTCTGGCCCTTAAGAAAGCTCCTAGGAGGGGTGTCACAGAGACGCCCACCCGATGTTCAAATGAACATCTTTGGTGCAGACCCTGTGGGGCATTTGAGGATCTATGGCCCAGACAATATTCCCCCCAACAGACTCAAAGGTTGATAAACTTCTGGTATTTCCTCTCTCTCTTTCTTTTCTTGAAAGCCTGAATAAAGACTACTCAAAATATTTCAGTTTCCTGCTGCAGGGCGAAGCCGAGGAGTCGCTGGGTGGTGAACAGGCGGTGCAGTGTATGTAAGGAAGAAGCTCGCCATCATCCGAGAGGCAAGGCCTGCAGCCCGCCGCCGCCCGGCTGACCTTGCCACACTGGCGTCTTTCTTTTCTAGCTAATGTGTCTTTCAACATTCAAGCAGGATGTCAGCCCTGAACGAACGTTTCTGCCCTTTCCCTACTATGAACCCCAGAGCCATTTCCACGCCTCGCGGGAATCTCTGTTCCTCTCCAGCGATCATCTGTCTGCACATTGTGGCTTCACCTCAAGATGCAGCAACCTATAGTACCTTGAAAGGAAACGAACACACACACACCAGAAAGGGCCGTCATCCCACACACTCTGCCCCTAAACTCCAGCATCTTTTCTCTGTTCTCCATTTGGAAGCTTCCGATGGTCCTCGTTGAGTTTAACAACTCTTTTCTGGCAATGAAATATGAAGGGGTGATGATTTCCTCCAAATTTAGGAGGACATTAACAATTAAGTGTGAATGCGAACACCGTTAACAGTAATGCAATTATAACTGTATTCCACAAAGGGCAATAGGAAATAATTACTCTGATTCTCAAGTGATAGTTCCAGAAGAATGAGATTCTCAGTCTCAAATTCATTAGGAGGGGCTCGAAAACTCTGAAGCACACCCACAGCTGCAGAAGCCTCTCCCCACTCCCCCGGAAGGGTAACCCGGTCGGTGCCAACACAGGTGCCCTCTGGCCGTCTGCTTTTGCTCCTGAAAATTGGCCCCAGTCGGGGTCCTGGGACCAGTAACTTGTGGCTGCTGGGGCTGCCATCCAGTCCTGAACAAGGCTTATCTGAAGAGCCAGAGATGCTCCTGTAAGCCTGCAAGGTGGACCAAAAGCAAATGAGACCCAGACATCACGGGATGGTTTCTAAGGATGATGAACTACATCCCTGGAAATGACTACTCTCCAATCACCATATGCATGTCAGCACACAGACTGCACCAGAGAGCGGGGTGTAAGAGCAGATCGACCATTAATGCCTGTCTCGGTCTTACTTGATTAAAATTGGAGGACTAAACAGGGAAGCTGATAGAGTCGATCAGTGGCCAACGCTTTCTCCTAATGATGTATATATGGAAGTTTAAAATATGTCTCTAAATTCCATGACAACCTTCAAAGTGAGCATTCCTTCAATAATCCATAAGTCCTTATCCCCTTTCATTCATCAAAGCGTCACATTACTAGCCATGAATAACGTGAGCATTTTGAAATTTCACTCCTCTATTCCCTACTTGCTGATAGACACAGACACAAGAATGACGGAATGAAATTGGGAGAAAGCTCTTTTCTTTTTGGTCTCTTCTACACAAGCTCCTCTGTTAGATTCTGATGACTTTTTTCGCCACGGTCCTGCTCAGAGCTCTCAT
The DNA here is from genome assembly GCF_000754665.1 of Bison bison bison. Taxonomy (NCBI): domain Eukaryota; kingdom Metazoa; phylum Chordata; class Mammalia; order Artiodactyla; family Bovidae; genus Bison; species Bison bison. Next base: position 21,320,433 of record NW_011495082.1, read on the forward strand.
GGGCGACTCTTACAGTCACCTGCGAGGGTCAGCATCATCACCTCCTCGCTGATTCATTCCTTTCCATCGTCCTTGCCCAGTTTATCAGGCCATCCCCGGTGAAGAAGCCGGAAGCCTCCCTGGTCTACAAGCGCAACTCTGACCCACATTTGTCCCTTCACGTCCGCCCTGCTTTGGCAGCGTAGAACCTTTCCAGCTTCCCAGGACCCTCTGCCAACCTGGCCTTCTCGCCTGCCAACTGAGCCCCCACCATGGGCCCCGGCTCATTCTTCCTTTGCCTCCAATTCCCTCACCCTTCTCCTGGGCTTTTGCAGTGGTTGAGCTCCTCTATAAATCTCTCACCACCTTCACAACCCACAGAACCCTTCCCTTTTTGAAACCCAACAGAGCTGAGAACACACAGGAAGCATCTGTTTATAGAGATGATCTTTTCTAAATCTGGTGCACGGTCCCAACTGCATTCTGTATTCTCTGGGCTTGATAAGGACCACGTCACCATCTTCCCTTTATCCTTCATTTTGGAGTACGTGGTCTGCAAAGTTACGCTGGTCAGGTGAGGATAGAAATAGCAATCCTCCAATTAAATAATGCAGCTTGGACGTCTGATACTAAACTCCTCTGACGGACTCAGGTGAGTCCACTGGCAGGTCATGGAGAAGGCCAGGCCGCTTAGTGGTGCTAAACCATGAACTGTGGTGATGAACACCAGTCCCCCTAAAGTCAAGGTCCTCTGCCGAGTTTATGATTAACTTCTCCACCCAAAACTTCGTCCCCTTTCTTGTCCTGGCCCTGGTCCTCTGGGGATTGACAAGTATCAAAGAAAAGTGGGCAATGAAACCAAGCAGGACCCTGCGGGGCCCTCGTGGATACAAGGCCCTCAATGTCCCCTGCTTCTTGCTTGGCCTTCCCTGAGTTCTAAAGAGCAGACTCAAGCTGTTAATGATTAGCACAACAGAATCGTAGGGCTGCTAGTTCCTGCTGAGGGGACGCATGTAACAATCTGACACAGTATCTCTGAGTTGTTTGAGACGCCAAGACGCTCCCACACCACCACCTCCCATTACCTGCTGACCGCAAGCACACAGACCCCAGACTGGTTAGAGCCAGAAGGCCAAGGCCTGAGATTCCTGAAACATCACCGTGTTATCTCACCACCAACCGCTCAGAAAAATGTTCATGCCAGTAGCTGATCACTGACCCTGCCACCCAGACCCCTAATGTTGCCTTCAAAGATTCTCGCCTGAAAGTCACTGGGGAGTTCCCATCTTTTAAACGTGTGCTAAGTCGCTTCCATCATGGCTGACTCTATATAAGCCCATGGACTGTAGCCCGCCAGGCTCCTCTGTCCATGGCGTTCTCCAGGCAAGAATACCGCAGTGGGTTGCCATGCCTCCTCCAGGGGATCTTCCCCACCCAGGGATCAAACCTCCATCTTTTACATCCCCTGCACTGGCTCTTTACCAGTAACACCACTTGGGAAGCCCGTCTTTTAGATGCCGGTTGCCTGGTCTTCTTGGTGCTCTGCAATAAAATGCTGTATTTTCTGTCACCACAAGCTCGTGTCAATACAGATTGGCTTTACTGCACGTTGGGGGAACAGACTCAAGTTCAATAACAGTAATACCCCAAAGTGCACGTTATACCAAAAGATGCCAAAGGGATGTATTTGATGATCAGTTGGGGTGTAAATGGTAACCGAGGACCTACACACGTGTACTTTGTATGGCAGAAACCAACACAACATTGTAAAGCAATTACCTGCCAATTAAAAAAAAAACCCAAAGAATTCACGATCTCCCTTCACAGCTTGGCATTACATTTATAAGGAATAATGAAGTCATTAATATTACATATGCAGTCGTTCCTATACATAGTTGAAGATGTCTCTATCATTTCAACATTTAGTAAGTGATGTCAGTGTCAGAATATTTCAGAAATAACTGTTGTAAGATATTCTTGCAGAAAGTCAGAATAAATAGCCCTAAGTCTGAACTGATACACAAAATCCTGGAAACTGTAGAAAAAGCTATAGCTCTTCATAGAACACACATGAACAAAACCACACATACGAAATATAAAATGCACCTGAATAATTTATTACACCAGAAAAGAGTGAGAATAAATACAGAGGTTGAGGGAATGAAAAAACAACACTAATCTTCACAGTGCTTGAGGCTGGTTTCACAACTGGCTATCTTGCAGATCTCAGAACTAGTCAAACCAGTCCTTCCCAACACTTGTTTTATCGCTGATTGCACAACAGAGTCATGTAAGGGTCTATGCTTGCAATGAGCTGAGACCAGGTTTCTTTTACCTACGACACACAATGATGTTGGCAGTACCAGTAATGAGAAAAATTGTAACATTTTGGAGGCTAACACACTAAAGAAGTTAGTCAAGGTCCCTTGAGATTTTTTTTTATCTCAGACCCTAAAGAATATACCTTTTGCTCATGAGCAACCATCACTCCACAGCTTTCATATTAAAAGCATGAGCACTCAAAGACTTGACTCCTCAGTAAGCGCTGCTCAAAAGACATTAGCCAGAAGCACGCATCAGATGGCAGTACGGTCCCTCCCAGGACAGGGGGACTTGTCAGCCTGTGCAACAGGACCCCAGGAACCTCTCGCAATCAAGTTAATTAGAGGCATCTGTGGCACAGGACGCACACCGGGCCAGCCCAGGCAGCTTATTTTGCACCAAAAAAAGGTACAACTCCTGTGGGAGGTAAAGGGGCTGGAATGGCAAACAGATAGCAATCAGTAATCCGAGCCTCTGTCATCTGATCACACTCTCCGCTGAAATAAAGCTGGGAGGACCAGGGGAGGCAAATGTCGAGCTGATGAAAAGGCTGGAGGATATTCGAATAAACCTTTGATATTCTTAGCCCTACAGGAGTCTCAACACCGTAAACGCGGGTTTCCCCACCGCCCCCAGCACCTGCTTGAACCCTTCATTCACCTATGCCATGCCTTCTGGGGGACTGCGCCCACTCATCCCAGGGACCCCACCCGCTGTTTATCTGCAAACAGCCCTGCCCTCTTCCAAGATGTGGTTTTGATTGGAGATCTGCTCAGAGATACACTGTGTCTGAAGTTGTAGCCTTTGTACAGCCAACACTTTGAAACTCCACTTCCTGGAACTTCCCCTCCATAGGAGTCAACTCTTGGCCTGAGGAAGCCAGCTCTTTCCCCAGCTCTGCATTCCAGGCCTTGAGTTTCGCAATCTGGCTCTGCTGCAGTCAGTGCCGTGTGAGTCTTGCAAGTCTTTCTTTTACTCATCTTTGCTTTTATTCTTCTTGTGAAAGTTTGTGGGGGAAAAAAAAAATGTATTCTTCTTAAATTCCCCCAAATGAGAGCAGCCAGCTCGTCACGGTTCCCCTGACTGTGCTTTGTATACGTACGCTGAGAAGAGCTGTGTCTTCACCGATGACAAACAGGCTGTTTTCTCTAGATTTCTACTAGGGATAGGTCTTGTGTTAACGTAGGCTACAGCTCACTGAAGAGGCTGCTAGGACTGTGCGCCAGGTCAGAATTGTGGCTACGATAGACCCAGTGGCAGAAAGGCAAGAGGGACTAAAGAGGCTCTTGATGAAGGTGAGGGAGGAGAGTGAAAAAGCTGGCTTAAGACTCAACATTCAAAAACCCGGATTCATGGCATCTGGTTCCACCACTTAGTGGCAAATAGATGTAAAAAAAAAATGAAACAGTGACAGGCTTTATTTTCTTAGGCTCCAAAATCACTGGGGACAGTGACTGCAGCGATGAAATTAAAAGATGCTTGCTCCTTGGAAGGAAAGTTATGACAAACCTAGACAGCACATTAAAAAGCAGACAGATCACAGTGCCAACAAAGGTCCATACAGTCAAAGCTATGGTTTTTCCAGTTGTCATGCACGGATGTGAGAGTTGGACCATAAAGAAGGCTGAGTGCCAAAGAACTGATGCTTTCAAACTGTGGTGTCGGAGAAGACCCTCCAGAGTCCCTTGGACTGTGAGAAGATCAAACCAGTCAATCCTAAAAGAAATCAACCCTGAATATTCATTGGAAGGACAGATGCTGAAGCTGAAACTCCAATACTTTGGCCACCTGATACGAAGAGCTGATTCATTGGAAAAGACCCTGATGCTGGGAAAGATTGAGGGCAGGAGAAGGGGATGACAGAGGATGAGATGGTTAGGTGGCATCATCGACTCAATTGCCATGAGTTTTGAGTAAACTCCGAGAGATAGAGAAGGACAGGGAGGTCTGGTGGGTTGCAGTCCATGGGATCTCAAAGAGTCAGATATGACTGAGCAATTGAACAACAAATAGATCCAATTCTCAAAGCTCAATGAATGTGAAAACACAATTAGCTTAGGAGTAGTAATGTTAGTCACTCAGTCATGTCCATCTCTTTGCAACCCCACAGATTGCAACCCCCCAGGCTCCTCTGTCCATGGGATTCTCCAGGCAGGAATACTGGAGTGGATTGCTATTCCCTTCTCCAGAAGATCTTCCTGACCCAGGGATTGAACCCTGGTCTCCTGTACTGCAGGTAGATTCTTCACCATTTGAGATACAGTTTAGCCAACTATAATTTGATGTAGGGTGGCGATCATACCGCAACACACTCTTCCAGCTCCAGAACATGTTTTGACTCAGTGTTCTAATTTATTAATAATTATATTTTCCTTTGACTTTAACATATGTAATGCATCACTTTCATGATTTAGAAATAAACACCACAGAAGCCAGACTGTAAGGTGGTAGACTATGAACCTATTTCAGTGCCGTATGTGTAAGTGTTGGCCAATCCAGTGTTTCAGACTGATCTGAACCGATGTTTAGAAATCCAGATATGGATTAAATTTCATATCAAGTACAGATTTCTGCCTTCTGGTGAAAAATTCGAAGATCTGGCCTCATTGGTTCCACATTCTTCTTCCAGAGAAATATTCTGCTAGAACAGGTGAGCAGCTGTTTCTTTCCACAAGGTCCTTACTCCCCGAGTTTGTACATCCGCCTGATTTTCTAACTGAGGTGTCTGCCTGGTTGCAGAAGCCACAAAAGCCCACATTCCATGCCAAAGAACCTCTGTCTCTGTCACTTCTCCGAGTCTGCCATGTAATCAATAATATTTTACAGATTGTCTTCTACTTTACAAAATATTCATCAGCACAGAACAGCCAGAATAGAGTTCTCAAGGATATCAGACAGTCTGAATTCCAGTTTTGAACGTAAAAATTTCCCAGAGGATCAGAAACCCTTGTTGAGTTTTCTCCAAGCATGATTAACACAATACAAGGAGGGGCAGCAGGCAACCACGCATCTTTGAGACAGCAACGAGGGATGGCTCAACTGCGATCCTCTACCCAAACTGCCCTGGGATGGCTTTAAGAGGCTGAAGAGCCCATCTCTAGATCCACAGCTTTGTCATGCGATGCGAGGCCTGCCGGGGTCAAATACTGACTACTATAGGAACACCATTTCCATCTGTTACCTCTGTTTGGGGATGAAAGTTACTGATACCAGGCCACCATGTTTCAGCCAAGAGTCACTCATTCTAGAGGCAGAGGGAAAACCAGCAACTGTTCTACAATGGATGCTGGCTAATGTGCCAGCAGGAGGGAGCAGGGAGAAGCCCTGAAGCCAAAGACGATGCAGACGGGACGTGTGCTTCCCCAGGGCCATTGTAAGTGAAGTGACAAACTGCAGGAACTCACAACTGAACAGGCCGCGACCACTCAATACGCTTCACTTCCACCAAAATCACTCCCTGTTAGAAGAACTCTGCCCCACTGCTAAGACAGCAACCGTGCAATTCGCGGTTATGTCCTGCCTCAACTAGGGCTGCCCCTTCCTAGAGAAACTTCTGGGCTAAGACGTTTACTGGACTGAGACCTGACTACTCACAAGCTGTGCAAGGACACAGCCTCAAGTTACTACCAGTGGCATTTGTAATGCGTTCCCTGTTGAGCAAAGGCGTTGCAGTGCCACAGTGAACAATCTCTTTCCCCTCCCTGTAAGGTATACAGTACTGAGTGCTAATAATTAATTTGGCGTTGTGAATGCACACACACTCTCTTTCCAAGCGGGTCCTGCTGCCACCCCGCCCCACTCCTGCGAGGTGGCTCACCATTTCACACACTTCACACCCACCTGGCTATCAGTATCGCTGACCTCAGGTAGCCGAGTGTGAAACGGCAGATGGCTTGCCAAGTTCAGTCCTGTCCCGATGAAAACTCAGCACAGCTAACGGCAAGGGTTTGGGGAAGGAGGGCACTTTATGCAAACTTCCCAGGGAACTCGAGAGAAACCAAATGCCACTCCTGTCGACGTCAAAGCAGTTGCTGAGGCTTCTGGGAGAAAACTGTCAAGGGATTTTAAGACTTTCAGTAGTACAGCACTTTCAAAGTGCCTCAGAAGTTATTTTAACCTGCTGCATTGCTTAAAAGGGGAACCGAGCCTGAAAAGGCAGTGTAATTTTGAGGGCTGCTCGAGGACTCTGTTAGCACTGTTACCTTGCCCAGGACTCATACATTTGAAGGTAGATTTTTCTAGGATATCCCCAACCTGGATACACATTCCTCCCGAGGACATCCCACCTGTACCACACTGAAGTGAGAAAGACCCTTGGATTGTTGTCCCGAAGATTAAACTACTCCAGGGAATCAAGATACCCAGGCTGAACTGTCTCTGGGGCAATGGGATGTTGTTAATTGATACCAACACTTCTCAGATCCTTTTCAAATGCCTAAGTATTTTACGAGGGTGAATTCCAAAGTGTGCTCATGTTTTTCACAGCATGGCACCCGTATGAAATGGTAAAGCTCGAAAATCGGTATAACAGGAGATGGAAGTTATCAGAGCAGCTTGAGTTTTAAAAGAACTACACTCTCAAGAGCAAAGCAGAGTACATAATACTTTGAACAGAAATTCGTAAACCTTTCCAAGTTTATATTTTCATGTATCCCTCGTGAAGCAGGGATCTGAGGCTGTTGTTCTGATAAACAAAGCCATCAACTGACTTGTTCGGAGTTTCAAAACAGACCCTGCTATTTCTGCTGTTTCTCCCCTCTGGTTCAATCAACTATAAAATCAATGAAAATGACCAGTTCAATGAGAATATCTGAGTAGAATTTGGGGAGGAATACTTCACTACCATTCCACCAACTCCAATAACTAAAATTTTTTGTGTCAGGGTTTTCTAACTCCTTAAAGAAATACTTTATTCTCAGTCCATTTAGCTGCCTTTAAAACGTGTATTTTCCCTCTCTCTGAGAGAGAGACCCACACACACTGAGTACCAACCAAACCGTGTTGTCATCATCCACAACGGGGCACATTCCTTTCCTATTTATTATCATACCCAGACTCCTCCGTGAAATAATTTAATGGGGTTCACAAGGAAGAATCAGAAGTAATGACACTACTTAGATCTTAGATAGCTTAAAAACAAACAAAAAAAGCCAAATATAGAGAGAATGGGAGGTCCACTTTAACGTAAAAACTTCAAGCCATACGTCTGCTGATTGAGTCTATTTCCTGAGCATGTCCTGATATGAGTAAGCACTGCTAGCGAGCATGGGACAGTGAACAGGAGCTGCTGTGTGGCCGATGAACACAAAACCCAGCTGAGCGTCCTGGTGGCCAAAGCAAAAAAGGAAACAATGCGTCATACAGTTTCAAAGGGGGAGGTTACTGGTTAAGAATCGGAGGAGGAATTTAATGGACAGGTCAGCATATGCAAAGGAGATATTAAACAGAACAGTAAGAGAACTAAAGAGCTATCTGTATACTGTACCTAACTTAGGGCTTCTTCTAAAACAGATTAAATAATCTGCACTCTTTCAAAGTAAAAAAGAAACCAATAGAGTAACGTGTGGGGGAACCCATTTCTTTCTGGTCCATTTACAGACGTAAATCTAGACCTAGAATTGCCTATGAAAAGGCAGAAAAGGCATGCCGAAAAAGGATTTTATGCGAAGTAACTGCTACTCTAGAACAAAAGGTTTCTGTATTGCATTTATAAAGAACTTCTGGCAATCATGTTGATTACATTTCTTGGTTTTTCGGGGGTCTTTTGGTGATGCACATCGTACGTACTTTTGGGGGGACCTGATAATAGTAACTAAGCCACCAGGTGAAAGGTTCTCTACTGGGTTCTCTTGATTAAATTCCAGCTGTACTGGTTCCTTTTTATAGGATGGTTCTTTTGTGGCTAATCCAGGCTGCAATATATGATTTTTTTTTTAAGTCAGGTAAGAGTAAATGTCTGTAGATCTTTAATTATATAGTACTTTATTTGCTTAATTATGCAAATCAATACCCCCTAAATCAAATACCTACTCTAAAGAGAGTTTCCCTTGGTTCTGAAACTCACTTTAACAAGCTGTCAATCAGAGGCTGATATTTAGAGGTAGCATAACTCATGGGTAGTATGGGATTTCTGGCCATTTTCAGGGATAACTACTGCAATATAGGAGCATGTTTTCAAACCATAGGAAGGGAAAAGCCTGGAAAAAAAAAACCACTAATGGATATATAACGCCATGATAGAAATACTACTCGTCATGCCATACCTAATAATCCACCAGTACCTTATCATCCAGATGTTTGTTTACACCGGGATGCCAAAGAAAGCGGCTCCTTTCTCTTCCTCATGCACCAATTAACATGCACATCAAGCAAGTGGCCAGACATCTACGGAGAAATTGGGGCAGGTAGGGGATCCACAGGCATAAACACCTCGGCCAGTAACACTCCCAGCATTATTCAGGAATATTTAGTTGCTGGCTCAAATTCATCATTAACAAAGGGCCTATTTCCCACAGGTTTGCTCTGTGTAATTAGCAGCAGCAAACACTGCCCCGGCTCAGGTCAACCTATGGGATTAGTTACAAAGGTTTTGTAAATTTCAGAAGCTATCTACACAGATGTCTGAGAAACACACACACACACACACACACACACACACGGAGCAGCATAATGGATGCAGCCACAGACATTAAGTAGTTTAGGATTTGTGAGACTCAGACAACCAATACATTTTATGGGGGAAGTCATAAAAGTCAGACAGGAAAAATATACAGCCTGAAAGTTGCAAACTTCTAGACAGCATGTAAAAAAGTGCCGAAAAGTGGCGGGGGCAAAGGAATACACACACCAACTGGCGCTGATCGGTCTCAATAAATAGGACAGGGTTCACCTGAGTTTACTTCTGGAGCCAGTGGACGTCCCTGCATATTTATTTATTTTTGTGAAAGGACTGAATCCTTTTCATACTCTCATTTACTGTTGTCATTACATTTGCTCAGACTTCATTAGCCGGCTTTCTAAAACGAAACCCTCATTTTATTTACGGAACTTGTTATACTTCTCTCACACTGCCCCCAAACATATAACAAAGCAACGCTAACCTTTCAGTCAGGAAGGTATACAGCACTAAAAGAGATGCAAATATATGCTGACAATTCATATCAATTAAAAGGCCTCAAATGAACTCATCACGTGGCACACTCCAAATATCTTACAATTACTTCAGAAAAGCTGGGAAAAAAAACTGACCTCAAATTCAAAATGTAATTTTAATTTGGATTAAAAAGAAATCTGTTAGTGATGGGTCTGGAAGAGTGTGAATAAAAACGGAGGCTGACCTCATGTGAATTAATGAAGAGATCTGTTCCTGTTTAGTAAATAGCACTGCTCATTTTTTATGATGGTTGTTGCTGTTTAAACAGGTTGGCAACTTTCAATTCAGAAGTCAAAACTATTGTCCTGGTTGCCAACAAAAATAATTAATAAAACATCTCTAACCCCAGGGTAAATATGTAAGCAAGTACAAGGTAATGGATAATAAAAATAGCACTTCCTTCTACATCTGGGGCTAATTAAACCTGATCGGAGTCATAATTGAGCAGTGCCCAGGCTGCCCTTGATTTTCCTTGTCAGGTTTCGATTGTTCGACACAAATGCACCGACCTCAATAAATGAAAACATATTTTTCTAAAAAGCTAAATTATAGCCACCCTTTTCCAGGAAGAAAGAGTGATTTACCAGTGCCACAGGGCCTTAAGGCTACAGGAGACACAAGTCTTCTGGGGAGTCACTCACGGCCACTGCTGTTCATGAATTAGAAAGCACCAGGGAGTCCCTGAGACTTTTCTTCCCAGTTTCCCCCAACAAACACACAACCCCCTCCCTACACAAATCACAGTTACAATAACAGAATGATATTACCTACCCATGTACTGAGTGAGCATGTGCCAAGTACTCTTAAGACTTTAAAGGTACTATCTCCAATCTTCACCATGTTCTCATGAAGGAGAATCATGACTAGCCCCATCTTACAGATAAGAAAACCGAGTCTCTGAGCTTCTGACTCCAGACCCCTGATGCTTAATTTGCTATACTATCTAAAACCAATTAAAAGAAAAAAAAAAATAGAGCTTATCAGTGAATTTTGAAAAAAAGTACATGAAATAGGGTTTCCAGAGTATACTGCACTCTGAAAATACCTCTTTTATTTAAAAAAAAAAAAAAAGGTAAAATACGAAAATTCAGTTGAACAGTTCAGTTCTGTTCATTGGCTCAGTCGTGTCCGACTCTTTGCGACCCCATGAATCGCAGCACGCCAGGCCTCCCTGTCCATCACCAACTCCCGGAGTTCACTAAGACTCACGTCCATCGAGTCAGTGATGCCATCCAGCCATCTCATCCTCTGTCGTCCCCTTCTCCTCCTGCCCTCAATCCCTCACACTACTGATTTAATTCTTACAAGGTGATATCTAAAGCCTGCAAGTGCCTGCTTGTATCAATTTTTAAAAAGTCATTAGAAACACACAGAATAATACATATCTCTATGTCCAAAGTGCCCTGCAGACACGCTTCACATACACAGGCCTTGTGGAGACTGGAAAAGCCAACATGTTACTACTTTTGATATGATTTCTTAATGAAATATACACTAATGCTCAAATGGAAGAATTTCTTTTTCCGTAAATGAACATATTGTAGCACTGTCTGCATTTTTATCCAGTCAACACTCACTCTTTTACTTAAAATTAAATTCAACCACATTCTGTATATACATACTTCTTGCTCTTCTTGACTTACCAAAGGATCCAAAGACACAGCAAAGATGGTCTCTGCTTCACAGGAGATTAGTGTCAGGAACCAAGAAATGCCAAGGATCCAACATCAGCTATAATACGTGGTAGAGCATAATAAAGCCTAGAATTCATTTTTTTTTTTTAATGTAACGTGTCAGGCTACATGTTAAGCACTGTCCTAGGTACTAGATGGATATCAAGGCCAATGACACAGACCTCCCACGAACACCTTCTGCTGGGAGGGGGCGGTGCTCAATAACAACAGACTGGTTCCAAATGGGAAAAGGAGTTCGTCAAGGCTGTATATTGTCACCCTGCTTATTTTAACTTATATGCAGAGTACATCACGAGAAATTCTGGGCTGGAGGAAGCACAAGCTGGAATAAAGACTGCAGGCGGAAACATCAATAACCTCAGATACGCAGATGACACCACCCTTATAGCAGAAAGTGAAGAAGAACTAAAGAGCCTCTTGGTGAAAGTGAAAGAGGAAAGTGAAAAAGTCAGCTTAAAACTCAACATTCAGAAAACTAAGATCATGGCATCCAGTCCCATCGTTTCATGGCAAATAGATGGGGAAACAGTGGAAACAGTGACAGACGTTATGTTTTGGGCTCCAAAATCACTTCAGATGGTGACTGCAGCCATGAAATTAAAAGATGCTTGCTCCTTGGAAGAAAAGCTATGACCAACCTACACAGCATATTAAAAAGCAGAGACATTACTTTGCCAACAAAGGTCTGTCTAGTCAAAGCTATGGTTTTTCCAATAGTCATGTATAGATGTCAGAGTTGGACTATAAAGAAAGCTGAGTGCTGAAGAATTGATGCTTTTCAACTGTAGTGTTGGAGAAGACTGTTGAGAGTCCCTTGGACTTCAAGGAGATCCAACCAGTCCATCCTAAAGGAAATCAGTCCTGAGTGTTCATTGGAAGGACTGATGCTAAAGCTGAAGCTCCAAGGCTCTGGCCACCTGATGCGGAGAGCTGACTCATTTGAAAAGACCCTGAGACTGGGAAAGATTGAAGGCAGGAAGAGAAGGGGATGACAGAGGATGAGATGGTTGGATGGCATCACCGACTGGATGGACATGAGTTTGAGCAAGCTCCGGAGCTGGTGATGGACAGGGAGACCTGGCTTGCTGCAGTCCATGGGGTCGCAATGAGTCGGACATGACTGAGTGACTGAACTGAACTGGTGTTCACTAAACCAGTTATTCAAACACCTGGTTGCATTCAGTAAGTTCATAAAAGGCAAACAACCTTAAGGAAGGGCTTCACAGGGGCCTTCTCAGAAGAAGCCACAATTGAAACAGAACCAAGTTGCTGCTTCCTTGGTGGCCCAGTGGTAAAGAACCTGCCTGCCAATGCTGGCTTCAATCCGTGGGCCAGGAAGATCCTTTACAGAAGGAAATGGCAAACCACTCCGGTATTCCTGCCTGGGAAATCCCATGGATAGAGGAGCCTCGTGGGCTACAGTCCATGGGGTCACACAGAGTCAGACATGGCTTAGAGACTCAACAACATCAGAAGCTGCTGAGATGTGGGGAGGCTGGGCATGAGTGGGAGGACACAGAAACAGTGGAGAGTGAAGTGGGACAAAAATGCCCAACGGAAAGGAGTTTCGGATGCTGTTTATCCAGGGGCTTCCCTGGCGGCTCAGGCAGTAAAGCGTCTGCCTACAATGCGGGAGACTCGGGTTCGATCCCTGGGTTGGGAAGATCCGCTGGAGAAGAAAATAGCAACCCACTCCAGTATTTATCGTGGAAAATCCCATGGACCGAGGAGCCTTGTAGGCTACAGTCCATGGGGATGCAAAGAGTTGGACACGACTGAGCGACTTCACTTCACTATCCTGAATTATCTTGACTCTGTTACAAGGAACGAGCTTACATTTTCCAGTATGTTCAGCAGTGTGATGGGCAAAGTCATCCTGACAGTGGAGAGCAAGTGACGGTGAACAGGTCTTGGGGAAGGCAGGTCCAAGCGTCCTGTAAGCTGCCCAGGGAGCACCAGAGCCGGCTTGCACAAGGGCCTGGTAAGGGGAATGAGGGTGAGCGGGAGGACTGAGAGACGGGGGAGAAACTCACCCCACAGGATGGGCGACTGCTTAGCTTTGAGCAGAGAGGAGAACTTAGTAAGGACTAAAGTCTGAATCCAGGGAAGGAGGAGAGCTAGCCCTTAAATGGTGAACAAATAAGGAGAAGTAGGCTTCGCAGGGGCTCCCCTAGTAGCTCAGCTGGTAAAGAATCCACCTGCAATGCAGCAGACCCTGGTTCAATTCCTGGGTCTGGAAGTTCCCCTGGGCAAGGGATAGACTACCCACTCCAGTATTCTTGGGCTTCCCTGGTGGCTCAGATGGTAAAGAATCTGCCTGCAACGCGGGAGACCTGGGTTCGATCCCTGGGTCAGGAAGATCCGCTGGAGGAGGGCAGGGCAACCCACTCCAGTATCCTTTCCTGGAGAATCCCTATGGACAGAGGAGCCCGGTGGGCTACAATCCATGGGGTCTGAAAGAGTCAGACAGAACTGAGTGACTAAGCACAGCACAGCACAGACCTGGCAGAAAAGAGAAATAGGTGTGCATGGACTTCCTGGCTTTGAGGAGCTGACAGACATCCTAGGGAGAATCTTGTGTTTAATCCATTCAGCATGTATTTATTGAGCTCCTACCACGCGGCAGGCCCTGTTCTAGAATCTGGGGATATAGCAGTGAATAAAATAGACATCAGACGTGCAGCAGTCAACACGTGCTGAGAGTCTCCTGCAGAGGCAAGAGCCAGAAGGAAAGCCTGGGAAGTGAGGGAACTCCAAGGTTCTCCCAGATTTGGGGGGGTTCAGAAAGGAGGCTGGGCCACCGTGCTCTGTGATGGGGTTGGTGGGCACAACCGAGATCCACAGATCTGACGAGAAGGTGGTCAGCTCATGATGCTGAGACAGCAGTCTCCCAGGGCTGGGCCGGGGGCCGCGGAGGCTGCCACAGGAGCAGGGCACCTGTAAGAAGTCTGCTGGGCAAACAGAAAGGAAGAGGATGGGCTTCTTATGCACACTTTCATCCCTAGTTCTCTAAGAATGCTAAGGGCTTCCCTGGTGGCTCAGAGGTGAAGCCTCTGCCTGCAACGCAGGAGACCCGGGTTCGATCCCTGGGTCAGGAAGATCCCCTGGAAAAGGAAATGGCAAGCTGGACACAACTGAGAGACTTCCCTTTCATTTCTCTAAAAATACAGAGACGGTAGTGAAGTGTTCTGAGCGGGAGACCTGGGGAAGCCTACGAGAAGAAGCAAGGATGTCTCCTGCTTTTGTACAACACACGCTGGAAGAGCAGCAGAGAAGAGGTGATGGAGAGGCAGGGTGACCACAGGGTTCATTGCCAGTCCTAGTAACTCACCTCTGAGAGGGATTTCTGAACCAGAAAATGTGCTACACTAAAAAAAAAAAGCTCACTCTTCTAGGTCTAATTAAGTAAATACACTTATGTGTTGTTTAGGAAATAAAATCATAGCCTTGGCTGGGTCCTCCACCTGGAAACGATGCGATTTTAGAACAGAGAAAGAAAGCTGGTTTGGTTGAACCAGGCCACAAGACGTGGAGGGGGGCAGGCCCCCCCGCCCGCTCTGAGGGAAGACCCATGTTTGGGAGACAGGGATGCAGCCTCTGAATCTAACCTCGCTGTGCTGGGAGCCGCCAGAGCTCTCTGAGAACAGCAGGGATTCCTCTGGGCCTCGTTGTGACGTCATGTGCCCGACGCGGCCTGAGACAGCACGAAATGACGCTGGTATTTACACAGGGCATCGGAAGGGTACCCACCCGCACCAGACTGGAGATGGCAACGTGTCAGCCTCCGTCATCTGCCAGGCTTCGGTCTCCCTCCCTAACCCCTTTCTTTCTGGCTGCTCTTTTTTTATATACATATGACACTAACAGAAAAATAAATTGAAAAGAGCACTGAGGCAGAGTGTATTTCACGCACTGCTGCCAATGCTTCATATCTCACGAACCTCGGGAAAACAACTCGTAGGACTAATTAGTTTACAGTGTTTAAGCAGCTTGTTCCTCGTCTTTAATCTTCTTTATGTAATACTGCGAACAAAGCCATATTATCTTCTGATTTTTTTTTCCTCCAGTTTAACAAATATAATCTCTTTTCTTTCTAGAGATTACTTCATTTAGACATCAAGCTATGGAGGTGGTGGTGGTGGTGGTGGTGTTTCCCACTGCCCCGGGGGAGAAGGGGTATAAGTAAATTGCCATCTATTCTCAGAGGTCTCAATGGTCTACCAGATCCACCCAGGCCCTAATCCTCTTTGTTGTCATGGAATCCACCTGGCTTAATTATATTTACAGTTTGCAGCTACACCTCATGGCAGGCAGGTTTTTTCCCCTGAAACTCTGCACATGTTCCCGAGCCCTGGCTAGAAGTCCCATTTAGGCTGCTGTCTCTTTCTTAGATTCTGGCTGATGACAAGGTCACCTTGCCTTGCCTGAAACTTACCATCAGGTTCTTAAAGAATGTGCGTGCCAAGTCACTTCAGTCGTGTCCAACTCTGTGATCCTATGGACTGCAGCCCACCAGGCTCCTCTGTCCATGGGATTCTCCAGGCAAGAACACCAGAGTGGGTTACCATGCCCTCCTCCAGGGAATCTTCTCAACCCAGGGATCAAACCCAGGTCTCCCGCATTACAGGTGGATTCTTTACCATGTGAGTCACCAGGGAAGCCCCCTTAAAGAATAGAACCCTAATATATCTGCCCTTGGGATTTTGTTGTTGTTTAGTTGCTAAGTCGTGTCTGACTTTGTGACCCCATGGACTGTAGCCCACCAGGCTCCTCCGTCCATAGGGTTTCCCAGGCAAGAATCCTGGAGCAGGTTGCCATTTCCTTCTCCAGGGGATCTTCCTGACCCAGGGATCGAACCTGCATCTCCTGCACTGGCAGGTGGGTTCTTTACCACTGAGCCACCAGGGAAGCCCCTTGGTCAACCTCACAGCCTGCCGAAAGAACACGATTTAAGGGCCCTCATGACCTTTTTTTTGGAGCTAACTCTGGGAGACAGTGAAGAGCAGGGAAACCTGGTGCGTTGCAGTCCATGAGGTCGCAAAGAATCAGACATGACTTGTCTGAGTAAATGACAACAACAAAATGACCTAGCGACCTCATGAGCCAAGTGAATGGAGATAGAAACATGGATGCGCAAATTAGACAGAGGGAAATTAGCAAGGAAGCATCAAAATTTTAAGCTGGCAAAGTTTCATCTGTGAAATGTGACTCATCAAGTATTATTTTTAAGAGAAGTGGGACGCTTTTGTGCCTTCCTGTTGTAGCTTTGCTATTTAATCACTAGGCTGTTCCATCTGTGATGTATTAGTCCAAAACCAGGCAACTGACATCCCAGGACTGGTTAAGGCTGGTGTTGAAACATCTGGTAGGCGGTGTGGCACACACATAACTACTTGCCCTGCTGAGGCTCTCAAGCTGCCGTATTCCCTGAGAGAAACCCCTTCCAAGTGGCAGGAAACACACTTCAGACTTATTTATACATTCAAATCCACATTATTAAAGAAGTTTTATAGTCTCGGTAAAACACGCTACTTGGTGCAAATTTTCATCATGCTTGCCTGAGACCTGTTTACTGTCCCATGGTACCCATCTGCCTTAAAGTTCACTCTGTCCTTAATTGTCAAGCAGATTCATGGTAACTCCTAATTAGTGCAAAGCAGGTAACACAGCTGCGCCTTCGCGAGCGCCGAACACCTTTAGCATCTCTATCAAGCTGAGCTCAGAAACTCTCTCTGCTTCCCTGCCAAGGTGAATGATTCCCAGTCTTTGGAGAGTTATGAAGGAGGTACCAGAGTGCAAGGCAACGCCTGGTTCTCCCAACTGCTGCTTCCACCCCTGATGGAGCCGGCAGATGAGGCTGCCAGGTTCCGACGACTATAGCATGGGAGAAGTGCCTCTCTCACCACACAGCCTCCAAATCCCCAGGAGGATCTGATTTGGAACTAAGACAGAAGATGATCTTACTCTAAGGGCGACACTGAGAGTGAGACCCCTAGGAAACCCGGCCCTTCCCCTTTGCTGGTGGAGGACCTCGGGCAAGTTAATTCAATAAGACGGATGGTGAAGGATCGCAGAGAGCCGGTCTAGAGCCCAGGGCAGTGAGGCAGGACGAGGAGTTGCTGCTGTTGCGACAGTCATGATTCCTGGGCATTTGCATCGCAATCTGAGACAGCAGAGTCTGCAAGCACCTGCCGTGAGGTGTGCGTGGAGGAGGACATCTACCTGAACAATAAACGTGCCTGGGAGAACCAGGAAGTAAAGAGGACAGAAGATGGGAGAGAAAGGCAACAGGGAATTTCAACAGAAACGGCATGACAACGCAACAAAAGGAGCAGAAGGAGCGAAACCTCTAAAGGCAGGACTTGAATTCCTAATCCTGGTCTTTTTTTCCTTGAACATCCATGCAAACCCCTTTGCTGCCTCCCAACTCCGCCTACGCGATCCGGCCCCAGAGTGAGCCCAGCTTCCACCTGCAGCGGTCCCGAGGTAGCCTTGAGGAGAGAAAAGAAAGTTCCCTCTTAAGCGATGAAGAATGAAAAACATTAAAATGCAAATTCAGTGTTAAAAAAAAGAAAGAAAGCAGGACTCCACACAGGCTTCAGAGCAGCAAATTCTCAGGCAGCAATGGAAGCTGGAAAGTAACCCCCTGAGGTGTGGACTAGAATGTCAGTGTTCAAGTTTGTCCACGCCAGATCAACAGCTCGCCCTGTTACTACTGAATGAATCTCTCTCCCTTTCCTTTTTTCCAGGGCAGAGAATGTTTGTGGTAGAATTGGTCCTTGAAAAAGAGTGAATTGATGTGTTAGTTTTTTGTATTGGGCCAAAAATAATTACAACCATACCTACTTCCTATGGATTATGTTCACTTATTCTGTATTTGTTCCATGGGGAACTGACTGGAACCAGGGTTTGCTTCACCGACTCTCAGGCTTGGGAGGGAAGAAAAAGTCAAAGAGATTGACCAAGGAAGGATGAAATGTGCAGTGTGGGTAAGCAAACACTGCTTCAGATAAAGTGCTCCATGGGTCTCTACCTCACCTTCTCCAGCTAGGAATTCATTTCTCAATATTCCTTTTCCAAGCGAGATCTTTGTGTACTTATTTTCAACCAGGGATGGCAGTTGATTTATTTTCTATTGAACCTCGCCAACTGGATGCTGAAGAGAGGATGGCATATTTAGATGCCCTTAAACTTTCAGATTCACCTTTAAAACGTGCCAAGGCGAAGTCACGTTCAGGGTAAATGTGCAATTTTTTGCTAGGCTGGGACAAGGAATGAGGGTCTACACTGGCAAAGTGACATTAAAGGCTTTACAGGAAAACAGGGTCAACCTCCATTGATTCATTTTGGTTCCAATCAAATTCCAATCATCTGATGGCTGTAAAATCCCCAACAAAAAGAAAAACAAATCAGATGATTCCTGACTGTAAAATAACCGTCTAGGTCTAAACAGGAAAAAAAAAGCCAAACCTGACCGGTTCAGTCCAACGTGTTTTGCTAGGAACCCAATTCACTTACTGGCTTGTCCTGTGGTGTCAGGATGTGTGGGGGGATATAAAAGAGAGAGGATGTAGAAAACACAAACCCACCCTTGAGGACGTATCAGTTTCAGGCAGTTCGAGAAGCAAGGCACACGAGATAATAAGATGAAAGTTCTAAGGAAATGCGTAATGAAATAGTAAAGAGTTGTGTCAGGTAATATACAGAAATCCCGAGGAAACAAACAAACAAAAAAATGATTATGGAGTGGTAGGGGTTTCCAGGGTTCACACAGGTCTGCTTTCTCCTCCTTTGGAGAATGGGACAGTATTATACCCTTCCCACCATTTCGGAGTTAAACAGCTATAAGCAGAAGGATGTTTAGTCACTCGGGGGTTGAAGTAAGACCCTCTGTGTTCCCTTCCGTAGAAGCTTGTGCTGAAATGACAAAGCCATGGCACGAAAGCCGCCTCTCGGAGGCTACATTGAGTCACTGCCTGGAGAATAGTTATCTGTGGTAAGAAATAAAACTTCCTTATGTTCCTGAGATCCCGGGGCCATTCGTTACTGCAGCGCCAACTAGCTGGTCATAAAAGTTATATGTATACCAAGGCTGAGAGGACCAAGGGGCTGCAGCTCTGAAAATGATGTCAGCATCTGCTCGTTGCCTTTTTTCCCCGATGCTCGGGACTATTCAGACCCTCCGGCCTGCCTGCTGCCAGCATCTCTCACTCAAACAGCCACATCTGTGCTCATCTGCCTTTGCAGCTCTGGGTGGATCTTCCTAGCGCAGAAGGCGGAGAACAAACTCCCTGGCCTAGGAGGCAAAGCCCCGATCACCCTGGCTCCCAGAGCTGGGCGCTGTTCTTTTCGCCTGCTCGGTCCCGCGCTGTGTTCCTGCCGCCAGCATCCTGATCAAGCCACGCCCGGCTCTGCTCCTGGCCTGGGATGCTCTCCCTCTGTCTTCCTGGCAAGCACATGGACTGCTGAGAAGATTCCGTTCCTCTGTGACGCCTGCACGTCCCGTGTCCTTCCTCAGTACTCCACGTGCTCTAACACTGCTCCTTAGGAAGCTTGTCTTCCTGGTCTTTCTCTTCCCACTAGACGGTGAGTCGCTCAAGGCAGGGACTGGTTCATTTTTGTTTTCCCCAAAGTCCTGAGCACAGTATTGGACAAGCAGTGGCATTTGCAGAAACAGCAAATAAGCAAAGGAAGGAAGGAACGTGTGGCTGGATGGATTTAGGACAGTGTTAGACAGAAGTCACAGAGAAAACCCTGAACGTGAAAAGTGAAGTCGCTCAGTCGTGTCTGACTCTTGGTGACCCCATGGACTATAGCCCGCCAGGCTCTTCTGTCCATGGGATTCTCCAGGCAAGAGTACTGGAGTGGGGTGCCATTTCTAGTAAAACATAAATGTAAGCAGCTAGGATGGGTATCAAATGATGCAGCCTGGGATTCTTCACGTGACTCAAAAGGTGACAGGGAGTCATTCTAACTTCCCGAGCAGGGAAATGGTGAGAACTTGGTTCAGCCTCATAGCACCTTGAGCCTTGAATGACAGCTGTGTTTATACCACTTTGTTTGCCCTTTGACTGTAAAAGCTCCCTGGAAACAGGAGCTGGATCTTAATCATATTTGTATCCCCTATAGCGACAAGCACAGTGTTTGTATAACAGGTGCCAACAAATATTTGCTGAATTTAGTTCTAGAAAAATTACTCCCTATGCTGCAAGGCTGGAGATCCAAGTTAGCTGGCTCTTGCAATGTATGTAGCAGTGGATGGGAAATGAATTTATGTGGGTGGTTATGCCTCTGGAAATGTGGAAGTAGATACCCATGAGTCTAACAGTCCAATCTCCAGGTGTCAGGGTCTTTAAGGTAAATTAGTGTTTTGAGCCCAGGGTCCTACCAAAATGGTGGTGTATTTAAAATACAAACCTTGGGAGGAAGACTTGTTTTTCCCATGGGGGAGATGAGTTCTGTGCTGAAGCTGTAGCTTCTAGAATGGCAATGGGGCAAACAAAAGGAAATACACTGAAGCCACGAGCAGCGAGAAGTACTGACTGTTGTATGCCAACGTGATCCCCCATCTTGGGACGTGCTTAAACTTTTATTGATTTCACTAACTCACTCACATCCATTTAATATTTACAAATCATTCACATTAGGCAAGGCAGTGTTCCCTCCAAAAAGTCGGCTTGGATTTATCGTGTGCATCACGTTGACCTTTTTTACTGACTCCCCAGAGGCAAAGATGATGCCTTGGGTAGATGAACGGTGTGCCTATTTCTCCTGCTGTGTTTGGTCTCCAAATATCCCCAGTCATTCACTCTCAGGAAGGGCTTGCGGGGGCCTCTTCTTGAAGCGCTGTTTTGAAAGCCAGAGCTCTCAACCCGCGGCACTACAGGCATCTAATTATTTTCTGAATTCCAAGTCAAAAGCAGAACTCCATCCAGAAGCCATACCTGGTTTTATTTTGAGCCTCTTCTTCTTAAGAAGACCTCTCCTCTCTCTCTCTCTCTCTTTTCCTTCTCTCTCTCACACACACAGACACACAATGATCTAATGAAATTACATCCTTAGAGAAACATTAAGAGTGAAAACAGAATGTCTCTCTGAAGAGATAACCCAATCCTCAAACCCAAGGAACTCGGCCTTAAATCTTCCAAGACAGAATATGGATTTGAAACAGAACTCAAGGTATACATGTTCTCAATAACTTAAACATTCTCTGCTAATAACACATTCAACAGGTCATTTAATGTATAGCAAACTCTTGTACTGAGCTAAATGAAATTTAAAGAAAAGTTCAGATTTAAATTTGCCTTGGGTTAACTTTAAAATAATACCTGAAAAAATAAAGAATATCTGAGAAAGCGTCACTCCAGGGTAAACTAAGAAGGTATCCAGAACATTACTTCATTGACCCTGAAGCTTCTGACATTTCTCGGTTGACCTGACTCACACCTACAACCCACAAGGTCAAACACCAACGTTTCATTCCTACCAGTGGACTTGAGCAGTTTTTCAAATCATTTATCCGTTACGAATGGAGGAAAAGCACACGCCCATGGTGAGGACCATGTCTTTCCAGTATGCTCACATTTAACCCACCCGCTTTGTACGTGAGGCCTTCCTGGTGGCTCAGTCAGCAAAGAGTCTGCCTGCAATGCGGATGACCTGGTTTGATCCCTGAGTTGGGAAGCTCTGCTGGAGAAGGAAATGGCAACCCACTCCAGTATTCTTGTCTGGAGAACCCCCATGGACAGAGGAGCCTGGTGGGCTACAGTTCATGGGGTCACAAAGAGTCAGATGCAACTCAGGGACTAACTTGCACTTTTCACTTTCTTCATACTTTGAATTAAGTAATTATTCTTTCTCTAGGAATTGCTTTACACTTGCCAAAACAAAAAAAAAGCCAATCAGCAAATCAATCATTTCAGAGGAAGTTCATTTCAGAGGAAGGCATTTCTCGCTGCCTCAGCTGGAGCACTGAGATACCCATGAGGAGGTGCAAGCTTCACCTCACTTACGGGGGCCAGCCACCGCCTACGCTCCAAAGTGCATCTAGACAAGGAAGCTCCGGGGGAGCCATGAACTGTTAACTTGTGTCTGTTACCACTCAGAGGACAGTGTCTGATGCAGGTATAGAAGGCCACACGTGCACCTGGGCAACACATCACAGGAGATGCTCCAAGTCACCGTTACATGCTGGGCCACTGCGACTGCGGACAAGGAACTTAGTATTAATCCCAGGTAAGCAACCACCAACTTGACACTCTCTTAACCATTCCCAGAGTATGAGTACCTTTCAGAGACGCTACTCATCAGACATTTGGAAATAGGATGGCATGTCATTAACCCTCTCACTCAATGGTCTTTAAAACCCACCTCCAAGACAGCAAACTGGGCTTCACGCCTGCCCCAGACTTAAGAACACAGTTTACATGTATCCTCAGTCAAGCCACATCTTGACATGATTTATGAATTAGGGAGCACAACTGCTATCAGAATCCAGTTTTAAAATGTTCAGGGCCCCCTCGGCTTTGTCACCATCAGGAACAGGACAAGTGCTGGGGTTTTCCACGGCCCAGAAAAGCTGCCTCCAGCTAGTGCGTAGAGGACAAGGCTCCTCCTCTGGGCATATTAAAAATTATGAGATGAGATGTGCTCCAAGCGGCGGGACCCTAATTGTAACATTTTCTCTGTGGCGACACAAAGGCTTCCACTGTGTGTTCCTTCCCTCCCTGCCTTGGGGACTGTAATAAGGGGAGTCTGCAATTTTTATGCTTTTCTTTGTGCACCCACAAAACCTGGGAACAAATGTTTTCCACTTGATGGGGGAACTGGACAACTAAGGGCAGAAGTGGGAAGAGACACTTTTCACTGCACAAGCCTTTCCTAGGGCTTCCCGCATGGCTGAGAGGGGAAGAACCTGCCCTGCAATGCATGAGACATGGGTTCGATCCCTGGGTCAGGAAAATCCCCTGAAAAAGGAAATGGCAATCCACTCCAGTACTCTTGCCTGGGAAACCCCATGGACAGAGGAGCCTGGTGGGCTACCGTCCATGGGGTCACAAAAGAGTTGGACACAACCTAGCAACTAAACAACCACAACAAATCTTTGCTAGCTTTTCAATTTTTTTTGTACCATGCACCATGGGTTCCACACTCAAAATTTTAAAAAACTTAATTTTGAAAGAGAATAAAAGCCAAAAAAAAATATTTTTTTCAAAATTTCCTAAACTATGCTTAAAGGGAAGCAACCATTCTTATAAAGTTACCAAAACTTAAAAAGACTTAGTAAAATGCAAGTCAATATTCACAACCAATTTTATGAAAATGCTTCAAAGACTTTATATCTAAAACACTGCACTTAGGCAGACACTGTTAAGAATCATATGGCATCCTTTTATTATGATTACTATTCAGCCAGAAAGATCATTACCTACTTCAATACTATAAAGTTTAGAGATTTTAAAAGTAGATGACGTGTTTTTAAAGCAAAGCATGTTATTTTTCCCGCTAACGTATTATTGACAAATATTCAGCACTTCCAGCAAATCCATGTTATTTTCTTTACTTATGGTGAGCATCTGATCCTCTTCAACATGACCCACATCATTCATTCTCACAGACTGGAATCCCATTAGAGAAAGAAGCTATCTGTTGACCGTCCTCATAGAAGAAAATTACACTGAGACTAAGTCTGGTCCCTCAATTTCACCCGGGGAGGAAAATTAGCCTTAAGGCCTACTCTTGTGTTTGATTTTCAAATAGAGAACCGAAAAGTGCTAAAAAATAATGAAGTCGAGATTTGAAGCCACCAGCTAGGGAAAAGTAAGTATATCCTATTCGTTACTAATGCTCCTCTGCAATAATTATTTTATTTGTTCACTTTCTGGAGCAGACACAATAGTTTTGTCTTTATCTTTTACAACCAAACACCTTTTAGTAAGCAGGAGATAAAAGACCAATAAAATCTTTGTACTTGCTCCCTGTAGCTGCCCCCTAAGGCCCATTTTATCTCCAGAGTTGTTATCTGAAGTGAATTGCTGATAAGAAAAATTAAAGGGCTCAGAAGCTGAAGGTAAGGTAATTTGCAGAGCGGTTCGCACACCTTGTCTCTGTTCAGCCAGGCCCCACCAAGAGTCCTCCCATTACCGCCAGCCAGCTTTGCAGGCCTTGAAAGCAAGCTGCCTGAGTAGAATGGTTTCCCAGCCCCAAACTCCTTTTCCAAAAAGAAAAATACAAGTAAATAACGAGACTCTGAAAAGTCAAAGTCGTACATTTACACTGTTCTTATTAATATTTGCAAACTGCGAAGTGGCAGGAGAGTATTAACTTTGCTTGTAAAGGATCTTCATGTGCAAAGAGATGAACTTTAATACCCACCTGCACGTACTGATGATGAGCTAGCTGCCACTTCTACTTTGTGACTCCCTTGGTCGTAACTGTGCCCTCTGCCTTCCATGTAGTATTGGTAGTATTTATTGGACATAGGCACACTTCTCAGCACTTTACGAGCACCAGGTCATTTATTATTCTGTTCATACAATTATCACCCTCATCTCATAGGAGAGGAAAACGGAGGGACAGACGGTTATCATTTTGATTACGTCACGGACTCTGCACGCATCCATGGATTCCTGATCTATCGATACGATGCATTCTTAGTAAACAGCCCCCGTAATGTGCAAAGTCCGGTATCAGACACTGGAGAGGAATGTGAGCAGGAATGACTAATCCAGGCTCTCAAGCAATCGGAAACTTCCTGACCCTTCCTCTCCCTCAAAGAGAAAAAAATAAAAAAATTAGAAAAAGCAACATTTCCAAACATCCCTGGAAGCCAGGCTCATCTGATACCCACAGCCTTCAGTATAAAATGGCTCCTGCCTGGTGTTGACTGGTCGCTGGGTCCAGGGTGGGAGTCAGTTCTGGGACAGGCGTCAGGGCACGCACAGTCTGTTCAGTCGCTCAGTCGCGTCCGACTCTTTGCGACCCCATGAATCGCAGCACGCCAGGCCTCCCTGTCCATCACCAACTCCCAGAGTTTACTCAAACTCATCTCCATTGAGTCGGTGATGCCATCCAGCCATCTCATCCTCTGTCGTCCCCTTCTCCTCCCACCCTCAATCTTCCCCAGCATCAGGGTCTCATCATCTGTCAGGGCACAGGTGGTCTCTGCAGTCAAAGGCAGGAGGAAAGCCTTGGGTGCGCCCAGTATCCCTCTCCCAGAGACCAAGCAGTCACCCTCCTGACAGCCTCTCCACGCTTTTGGTCTCTCCTTTCCACCAGCTTCCCCACAATCCCCTCGATATTAACTTTAACAACGAAACAGGAAAACTCCCGTCTGCAGCTCTCCGCCACAGACCAGATGAGGGGCTCTGGTGTCCGTAAAGTTCCTGGGGTGATGTCCTGGTGAGTTACTACGCTGGTACATCTCAACACTGGATGATCGTTTGGCCTAAGCGTGGACGGGTGGCCTGTGAAGTCCTCATGACGACTCCCTCCCACGTGGGGTTCCTCCCACCCTCCGGCCGCCACGGAGGAGAGATCTGTCACCAAAGAAGTAAATGTGACTCTCTCCTGGGGAAATGCTGCCAAATCCTGCTCAAGACGACAACCGAGACAGTGCGTCTGGGGCTTGCTAAGCAATCAAGTGTACATGCGTTAAGGACAACTGCAACTTGCTTAAGTGCCTGACCGATTCCCAGGCAGGAATACGCTGGGAAAGAGATCTGGGTCAGCAAACCTAGGATAAAAGCCAGACCAAGGTAGGGCTTTTGGCTTTCCCTTCTCACCCTGGGCCATCATCTCCCCTGCTGAGATAAAGTGGTTTGGGGACAGAATCAAGAGGACACTTGGCGGGGATGGCCCCTAGGAGCCAGTCAGCCTTGGCTTTCTGCTAACCTCTGGGGAACGAGGTCCCCAGGGCCCCTCGGCCTGACTCACTGCTTGCCTCCCCCTGACCTGCTCTCCCGCTGGCGGCAAGGAGAGATCTATGGCTTTATAATCAGCTCCCTGAGACTGCCTCCAAGGAGTAACAGTTCGGACCCAGAAGTCGGTTAGTAAGTCAGCTTGGGTGAGAGTGGTCTGTGGGTTTCTATAAGTCACGAGCCAAGTATTAGCCAGATCCTGTCTGCGGTAGCAGGCACACGTTTAACAGAACGGTTGATGTTCACGAGGGCAAACAGACCAACACACTCGTATCCCCTAACTCATGTGCAGGAACAAGAACACATTCTGCTGAAAAAAGAAAAGGCGGGAAAGAGTAAAGAAGCAGAGGCTGGGCAGGTGGGGAGTATTTTATAATACGGCTACGCTGGTACAGAATTCTTTCCGCTAACCACATCTAGAAGGTAAAAGGACCCTCACACATCACTGGAGAAGATCACAGTCTTGAACAGATAGGTTGCCTAGACAGAAAATCTGCCAAAGTTTTCCTCTGAAGAGGTAAAACTTTGAAATGTGCTGGGATCTGGTTAAATGAGAACCTTTGCCTCAGAAAGGCTCTAACGGTAGCACAGGGGTGTGTCTGTCTCGTGTCTGCCTCTCACAGGCTACCTGAGGCGCATCTGACCTTAGCATCCTCTTCAGTCAGACCCAGTTCATCTGAGCCTACAGACCACTGAGTAGGGCCCAATCCATAATTTCCAGAGCATGGTATGAAATGCAGGGCCTCTTGTTCAAAAAGCAGGGAACAGAGTGCCATTAAAGTGCACTAAAATATACAGCTTTTTCCTTTCTTCCATGGTCTCTCCCAATTTCTCATGATGTCCTTTATTTGCTATTTTATGTTGTTCCACACAGAGAAAAACTACAGTATTTAATCATTAGCATGAATTTTACCATTTATCTTGATGAAGTTCAATGATAGCTTTCAATGCAAATGGAATGGCATTTAATTTGTATGTGGACTCACCAAACAACACCACTTGCACAGTGCAGTTCATGCATGTGTACTTGGTTCTTACTAGGAGAGGGGAAACACTTCCATGAGGCTAATGCAACTGAAACTAATTCAATTTTTAAAATCTTACTTCTTGATACATGCATATTCTACCACCACCCTATGGAAATGGGTAGCTGCCCTACCGTGCCGACCTTGTATCCACCTGGACTCCCTGAGGCCCCGCAGTTCACAGTCTGGGCTCATCGGACCTTGTGGACACTTTCTGCAAACTGTGCTCCGACAGGAAAACCCACATCTTATATGCCATTTCTGCTGATGCGCGTGCTCTACTTAAAAAACACAGGTCAAAGAGAAGACTGAGAATTCTGAGCCGGTGACAGCAGAGCCTTAAACAGAGCACAGGGCCCTTCTTCGAGGGGATCCCTGGCCATGGGGGTGAGAAGGATTCCTGATCACCCACAGCAGAGCTTTCCAAGGGCGGAGGTCCGATGCAGCGGAACGCACGGTGTTAAGGCTGAGCGCGCTGACTGCATCCGGCGATCACCCTGTAAATTACCGGTTCACACACTTCCTCAGGGGGGTGTGCCCAGGCCTAGGGTTCTGTGGGGCTGTCCTCCCGCAGGAGCTCTCCGTGTGGCCTAGCTACGAGCCCAGGAAACCACCCAGCTTATTACTTATAGCAGCCAAAAGGGTTGTGTGACTTCTCTTCCTCTGAGTGCTGCTTTGATGCTGAAACCAAACACATATTTTACTCCCTTCTCTTGGTTTTCAGCATGCCATCACCCACCGGCAAGCACACAGATTTTTGGTTAGTCATTCTAAGTCAAGAAGGACATGAAAAATATGCAGGGAGCTGTCAAAATAACAGAAGGGAAAGAAAGTTAAGTAACAGAAGAGATCAGGAGAAATTAAAACATGCCCTAGATACTAGATGTAAATCCCCCACAACTGACAACAAGAAAGCCACGCCTGATGTGGGCATTGTCCCGGCACACTTCCCTCCCCCCAGGTCTCGAAACAGCAGCGGGTTTCAACCAGTTTGAATTAGGGAGCCAGGCTGCATCTGCAGCCAACAGCTGGAATTCAGCAACTGTTGTTAATCCACCTTAATTGCTTATTATTCTATCAGTTCTTGCTTGTGCTTTTGTTATTCAAAGTAATTTTTCCTACACACACAACCAAGCGTGGTTTTTGCAAGCTGCGGCCAAAGAATTCTTGCTTCCATCCTAGGGCTGTTATTGTTTTGTTGTGAAATGAAAACACACTGACACTAGATTAAAAAAAATAAAAATAATAAAGTTAGCAGCCTTGCCCACAGATGGACTCACACCGGCCGTATATGTACATAGAGATGCAGACATTAGCCACCTCCAAACGAGAACAAGGCTTCTTTGGTGGTTTTAATTAGAGTGGCAGTTAGCATGGCTGCTGTTTTCTCTAAACAGTTCTTCCCCTCCTTACTTTAAGGCGGGGTTTCCACTCCAGCACTTTTATGGCACTAGTGAATAAATGAGATCCCAGGGTTCCAGGGAGACAAAAAAAAAAAAAATGACCAATATAAATGCATCAGGTGCAAATTACCAAGGTAAACAGGCCCATGGAGACTGTAATGCTCGCCACGCCAACTGGAATATCTGAAGGGGGGGCAGCAAGAGAGAAAGCCCACGGGTTACGGTCCCAGTTTTGCGGTGCACGGGTCAAAGTGAGCCCAAACCACCCTTCCTGCAGGAAGGGCAGCCGCAACACAAGGCAGTTATGACTGGGGGTTGATGATGTTCATACTGGAGCTTTCAGTTGTGGTTTTTCTCTCTCCCACTCTCTCTAATTCCCCCAAAATGTCACTGACAGGCAGCCTCTATCTAAGCAGATTCCCCATCCAGGGGGAACACTGCAATATAATTTCCCTCTATAAATGGATTCCCCGGTAGTAATCCGTTTGCGAGGTTTTGCTTATAATTTACAAGAAGGCAAAACTAGTGCAAATTTATAATTAGTAAGTGTAATCCATAGGGTGTGAAGACTTATCTTCCATTGCTTCTCTACAAGGTGTGTACATATGTGTGTATACATAAATGTGTGTGTATCTGTATATATATATAATACATATAAATATATATCCCCTAAGGAATGTATTTGCAGATTTTCATGGGGCTTCCCTCATAGCTCAGTTGGTAAAGAATCTGCCTGCAGTGAGGAGACCCAGGTTCGATTCCTGGGTCAGGAAGATCCCCTGGAGAAGGAAATGGCAAGCCACTCCAGTAATCTTGCCTGGAGAATCTCATGGACAGAGGAGCCTGACAGGCTACAGTCTATGAGGTTGCAAGAGTCAGACATGACTTAGCATCTAAACCACACAGTCTTCTCACCGTAACATTTACTGCGAGGTCTTTCTTATTCCCTGCTGATTTGACCGGCAGAAGCCTAGTCCCCTGTAAGCTTGGTACAAAGCAGAGCCCCGTCATATACTTGTCTCTTCCACATGCCTCGCTATTTACTGAGCTGAATTCAATTATCTCTAGATGAGAAGTGACAAGGTTCTGCAGTAGCCTGGCCTGATGTCCACCCTGCACCATCCTCATCAAATGGGGCTATCTTCCTTCTTCCTGTTTTCCAGGTCTATCCTGAAGGCATACTTGTTGGTCTTACTTATTTCCCTCTTCATGTCATTGGATCAAGTCCCTTGGAGATTATCCTGCTCTGCCATGACTGGGACCTGAGACACTGCAGGCCGCTGAGCATATGTGCAAACATAAGCTGTATTATGATGAAGGTCTTTAAGGGATGTTTGCCTTGCTCTTAAATCACTCTGATTCTGTTTCTTCTCAGAAAGAGCTGATTTTTTTTTTTTTTTTTTTTTTTTTAGTGTTTCCTGGGAATGTTTCGGCCAGGATCATTCATCCTGGAGCCTGCAGGAAGAAACCTGTGAACCATTGGGGAGAATTCATGATGGAGGAGCTTTTCTTTCTAACTCTTACTATTTATTCATACCTGGTGTGGTCTTAGTTTTAAGTCTCCTGTTTTAGGGTATGCAAGTATTTTACCGAGTTAGGTAAGCAAGTATTGTACATACGATATAAATTAGCATGAGGACAATTTCTGCAAGGCTTCTTTGGGAGCTTCCATCAAATGTCATTTCCTAAAGACCACAGACTTTTGTTTGAACCGTTTACTCGTTTGGGTGAAGCCTCATTCACAGAAAGTGAATCAATTATATAATTTTAAAATATTATTTTAAAAATATTCCTTTGCTCATTCAGGATATTTCTCACTGTCCTCATTCGACCAACTATATAATCAGCAAACATAGCCTTTATCTGTAAATTAAGCCTCTTATTCAATTTGTATAACAATTGCTATGTGGTTTGATGATGATCTGCAGTAGTTTTAAATACATTATATCCTGTTTTATTAGAGATGACATGTAACTGCAAATATTATAGCTTATTAAATCAGCCTCGCATTCATCAGTTCAGTAGCAATGAATCAAATTGCCCTGATTAGCAAAGAAACTCCCAGAAACTATTTTTTTCTCCATCAGGATTGTTGACTTTGACTTTAATTCTTAAAAAAAAAAAAAGTTCAGTACTTTATTGAGCACAGTCATTCATTATTTAAATTTTTTTAACTGTAATAACATTATAATACAGCCATTATTAACTGAAAATTTAAGATAGATACCATAGACTACATTTCTGTTACATTTCACTGAACCTGAGATGATCTTCACAACCAAAATTAAAGAATGTTGAGTTTGTATGTGAAAGATAGGATGGAAGAAACCGACCTCACTTTAATTCACAGCATCAAAATTAAGAAAAGAACACAGCACCCAACTGAGAGGTGACCACTAGGTGAACAAAAGAGCAGTTGTAGAATCCTGTGAGATTTTTTTTTTTTCATCTAATTTAAACTGCTTCTTGTTTTAAAGACTAGACCTGCAGCAGGATACAATTCTACACTCCCACCCCTCCCCACCCCAATCCCTAGAACCCGAGCTCAAGGAGGAATCGCCCATCTGATGGGTTTCTAAGATGATCCTGGGCTCTTCCTACGGAAGCCAGTCTCGGCCCAGCCATGAGCTTAGGGTACCATCGTCGTTCAGAAAGAACCCTCATCAGAGCGCTGTGGGCATCAGAACTGTTTCTCCATCTGCCAGATGCATCCAGCACACGGTCCTCGTCTGATGCAAACGAACCCGCAATGATTTTAGAGGAGGAAGCGCGCCTGACCCCGAGGAGGCTACCGTGGTCCATCGCAGAGCACAGCTGCACCCCGATGTCGCGTCTTGGTGGGCTTCGGACGGCGCAGTCCCAGAGCTGCTGGAAAGCATGCACGCCGGGTTGGTCTGCACATCCAGGCACACACGCTCATGGAGCGTGGAGAGGCGGACGCACTGACAGTGTATCAGACTCGGACCTCCAAATCCCTTTCCGTCCAACGCCAGTACCAGCACTCCATCAGCGGCCCCTGGGAGGGTGCTTCTCATGGCCTCGGGATGGAGTGACTCCATCAGTGCAGAGACCGGCGCGCAGACGGAGCCGGGAAGGACCACCCCGGACCCCGTGAGTCTGCTAAGGAAGAGCAGCCCCCAGCCGGCTTCCCATTCATCGCCTGCAGAAACCACTCCTGGAGAGGAGCGCCGGCCAACAGATGGTCTCCTGTAAGGCGTAATCAC
>NW_011495082.1:21352250-21374868 GCF_000754665.1 Bison bison bison
GCTGCATTTACCCAGGACAAATAGAATTACAGGCGTTTGCCCGAGTCTGAAATTGAATCGAGAACTCGGGTGGTGGATAATGGAAACGAAAAAAATGGAAGAGCTCAAAACGGATCACATTGCCGTTGGGAGAGGGCCGGCGTGGGACGAAGTCTCTGCCATGGACTTCACCGTCACCACCCACCCGGGCAGCTATTTCCAATAATCCTGTCTACCGCACCCGATGGTGGTCGGCAGTATAGAGGTTTCCAGAATGGGGACCATCATCACCAGCTAATGAAGACACATGCCTTGATCAGATGACCAGTCAACAGAATACTACCTGGCATGTTGAATATGTTTTTGCCCCGTTACAACGCCTTCATTTGAGGATGACTGTAAACTGCCACCAGTTTTAACCAGTCTTGCCTTTAGGGGGTAAGGGTCATTAAGGGCTCTGAATAATCTTGATTTTTCTGAGGCCGGGTGTTCCTGAGTCTATCCCCAGAAATCCTCACTATTTTGAATCATGCATTGCTTAGAATAATAGCGACGTTAAGCCTTAGAAATTGCCTGGGGGAGAAAAAAAAAAGCAGCATAAAATTAAGAGTACATCATTTACCCTATGCCTGGGTTACACTACCTACTAGGAAGAACATGGCCATCCATGTAAATCACTGTATAAGGATGCCGTAAAAGTAAATGAGGCAAAATATGCAAAGACACTAAGTTCTAAAGAGATAAGGTCTTAAAAGGTAAGGCCATTTTTAACCCAAACTATCAGCAGTCACCTTAAATTATCCTCATCATTAAATGATATTTATCACCAGTGAAACTTAGTTTACCCATTAAAAAAAAAAAAACTAAAAATCTCAGTGACAGCATGCCTGAAACTGCCTTTAAATGAATAATCAGACAATTCTCATTCTTCATGGTAAAAACACATTATGGAAAATTTTATTTTCATGTATCAGTCAGGCTAACATTTTCAAACATGAGTTACATGAGAAGTGTCTGAAAAGTCTTTCAGTTTCTTCAGGCAGTTCTGTTGTAAGGAAGTCTCTGCCATGCCGGAAAGCAATCCCAAAAGAAATGTGCTTCTCGTGGCAGGATTAAGGTATTTGGGGATAGAGGGTTTTGTTTTTGTTTTTTTTTTAACATTATCTAAATAAGAGCTTCATTCTTCAGGTTCACATTACAGACTGATAAGAGGTGAAGTATCTTTTAACATAATTGCTTTAAAAGGTGGCCAATTTGAAGTGAAAGGAAGTTTTTGCTGAATTAGTGAATCTGACTAAATGTGCTCCTACTCTCAAGAAGGACACATTTTTTTGAAACATGTTATAAAAAAGAACTAGATGCTAGACCCATCTTACTCTAAAATATGTACCCTCTCTATAGGTAACTTTACCTGCTGTCCTTTCTTATTTTCTTGCATAGAAATAGAAGATGAAATACAGAAATCAACTACACTGAATAAAACAAAAATATGAGTTACAGAAGCACACACAATTTGTAGGCTAACAGGCATAAACATTTTGAGCAGTGTGATCCAATAAGAAGAGCACAGATACAGACACTAATTACTACATGACATTGACATTGAAGTCGCTCAGTCGTGTCCGACTCTTTGAGACCCCATGGACTGTAGCCCACCAGGCTCCTCCGTCCATGGGATTCTCCAGGCAAGAGTACTGGAGTGGGTAGCCATTTCCTTCTCCAGGAGATCTTCCCGACCCAGGGATCGAACCCACATCTCCCGCATTGTAGGCAGACGCTTTACTGTCTGAGCTCTAACCCTGGACAAACTATTTAACTGCTCCGTGATTCAGTTTACCCATCCGTAAAATCAGTAGGATGGGCTCCCTCCCTATCCCCAAGGTGTTTGATGAGAGCCCAGGAAAAGTGCTGATGAAGCCTCCTTAGACACCATGTCTGGCACACATTTGTGGAAATACAACTATAATGATTTTCATTACGCTATTAGTAGACTGAATTTTAATTATGAGGAAAAATTCTTGCTATTTTATTTTAAAATGTTTCAAAAATATAGCTACATAAAGGAAAAACCTAATTATTACTAAAAGTATGGCCCTACAATATCACAGTGATTCAGTTATTGCTTCAATAAGTTATTATATATATTTTAAAAGTGGCCCTTATTATCTGTATTTTTTAAATTCAATTTGTTCTGAAAAACTACTGACATTCATTAAAAAAAAAAAAAAAGGCCAAGTCCTATAAAAAGAAAGCACTCAATAAAGACTTGGCTATCATCTCAGTGTTAGGCAAAAATGCTATGAATTTTAACAGGAGGGACTTGTTACATACTAAGGAAATATTCATAGTTTATAATTTGTGAAGCAGTAGACATTGTATAACTATGAGAAAAAAAATATTGTTCATTATATAAAAGGCAATTTTCGATAATATCAAGTAAGTTACTCAGGAGAGCTTCACAGCGACCCCATGTTATCAATTTCATATACATTTCACTAGAGGAGAAACCCTATCCTCCACAAAGGATGTGGAACTGCAAGGGGCACCATGTACTGACCCTCCATGCAACAAATCCGCAAACACTGCCTATGGCATGCTGTATCAGAAATTTAGGCAGCTGGAAATCACAGCAGACAAGCGTTTCAGGTCATTGATCTTAGAATTGGAAAATTTCCCGTAGTGAGCCAAAATGAACCTAGTGCAGAGCATCAACACGCACCCACCCTCTCCCACCCCCTCAGACAAGTGGCAAATCACTGAGAAAGATCATTAGAAAATGCAGCCTTCTATAATAGGAAAGGCATGAATACATAACTGATTGATTGCTGGCAACGTTCAATCGTTCAGTAAATGTTGATGGAACACATTCTATATGTGGTACCCTGAGAATCAATAGTAAGAGATACCAACATAACTAATTATTAAGCATTTTCCACTCTAAATTCTTTAACTCATCTAACCGCCCCCTTCCTGTCTCTCTTCCTCTCTTGCCCTGCCTTTCCCACATTATCATCCCCATACCCCATTTGAGAAAACTGTAAGACAAAATGACTGAATACCTTTCCAAATTGATAAAGCTAGTAGGAGGCAGAGCCCGGATTTGAACCCAGGTCCTCGGACCCCGCTCTGCACACCCAGTCACTAGGCCATGCCGCTCTGAGGAAGAACCACAGAGGAGGCACAGGCAACACCCTCAGCTCGGTGGCGTCTGCACTTAACCGTGCAGTTCCCATGGGCTGCGACGACTCACTGTCCCGTGAACCCTCCGCAGACTTCCCTCAGAAGCAGACGTCCACTCCCCACTCTCTCTGTCAGGGTGCCTTGTGCATGTTCCAGTGGTTGCACTCATCAGACCTATAGTTGTAACTACTTGCCTCATATTCGAGGCATACTCGTCTCACATTTCGTGTGCGGGGCCTGACCTAGAATCCAGCGTCCAAGGGGGGCAGTGATTAAAAGATGATCCTGTCTTTAGGACACTGCAGCTTAGGAGGAGAAACAGTCCCAAATCCATTGGTATAAATGCCTGCACTTGTTAAAGGTGGTCTGTAAACAGGATGAACAAGAATAAAGGTTACCAAGGCACAGGTTGCTAAATTATGGATTGGGGTGAAGACAGGACTGGAAACTGGACCCTGTCTAGCCTTAAAGAACGGGAGTGATAATTGATAATTATATAACTGATAATATATATAATTACATATTGATAATTATAATTATATATAATATTATATAATTATGTAATTGATAACTGATAATTGGGGGAGAAGAGAGACAGCCTGGGGGGCGGGCAGAGGAGATGAAGCAATGGCACAGAGATAGGAATGCCTGGGGCAGGCCGAGAGGGGCGGGGAGACCCCCCTGCAAACAGAAAGGGGGGGTTCGGGGGGCCTCACTGCGGGGGAAAGTGAGGAAGGCAGGCTGACGGCGGGGATGAGCGGCCAGCCCCTTAGTGCCAAGCGAAAAGCCTCAGATGTGTTCTTCGGGAGCACTAGAGAGTTTTGAGCTTGGGAGTAACATGACCAGACGAGCAAGATAGGAAAAACCCAGTTTGGGCTGTAGGAAAGAGAAAGGTGAATGAGAAGACAAAATATGAAAAATCTAATTTTACAAGGTGCAATCTATTCAGAATTTCTTCAGTAGAAAAAAGGCAGCTGTTACATTCACTACTTGCTGAAAAATCCCAACTTTCTCCACCAAGCAAACTACTATAACCCGGAGTTTTTTGTTTGTTTTTATTTTTTTATTGGGGTATAGTTGATTTACAATGTTGTCTTGGTAACCAGTAGCTTTTTTTTTTAATATAAGTAAAAATTCATCTAATACCCACTGCTGCCTTTTTATCCTATGTGCTAAGGATACAGAAATGATACCATCATCTTTAGTGATAAGAATCTCAAACAGAATATGGAATAAAGAAGAAATTCATAAAAATAACAGATTTGTTTGCAAAGGTCAGCAAAGTAAAACTATTCTTCTATAATCAGATCAGATCAGATCAGATCAGTCGCTCAGTTGTGTCCGACTCTTTGCGACCCCATGAATCACAGCACGCCAGGCCTCCCTGTCCATCACCAACTCCCAGAGTTCACTCAGACTCACGTCCATCGAGTCAGCGATGCCATCCAGCCATCTCATCCTCTGTCGTCCCCTTCTCCTCCTGCCCCCAAATCCCTCCCAACATCAGAGTCTTTTCCAATGAGTCAACTCTTTGCATGAGGTGGCCAAAGTCCTGGAGTTTCAGCTTTAGCATCATTCCTTCCAAAGAAATCCCAGGGCTGATCTCCTTCAGAATGGACTGGTTGGATCTCCTTGCAGTCCAAGGGACTCTCAAGAGTCTTCTCCAACACCACAGTTCAAAAGCATCAATTCTCCGGCGCTCAGCCTTCTTCACAGTCCAATTCTCACATCCATACATGACCACTGGAAAAACCATAGCCTTGACTAGACGAACCTTTGTTGGCAAAGTAATGTCTCTGCTTTTCAATATGCTATCTAGTTTGGTCATAACTTTCCTTCCATGGAGGAAGCATCTTTTAATTTCATGCCTGCAGTCACCATCCGTAGTGATTTTGGAGCCTAGAAAAATAAAGTCTGACACTGTTTCCACTGTTTCCCCATCTATTTCCCATGAAGTGGTGGGACCGGATGCCATGATCTTCGTTTTCTGAATGTTGAGCTTTAAGCCAACTTTTTCACTCTCCACTTTCACTTTCATCAAGAGGCTTTTGAATTCCTCTTCACTTTCTGCCCTAAGGGTGATGTCATGTGCATATCTGAGGTTCATTTCTTCAACAAATTATACAATCAGAGAATAGGAAAGGACAGTAGAAGAAATTTAATTCCACGGCATTTTACAGATGATTAAATTGAGAGGACCAGAGAAGTTAAGCAGTCAGCCCCATGTCACACAGAAGACTGCTGGTATTATATGGAACACAAATCTAGTCTCCAAACTCTGCTTTGCCCTGCTGTCTTTTACAGAGATAAATGGAAGTATACTATAAATATAATTTATAATATATTTTGGTGCAAAACAATTTCTAACTCTTTACTAATGATATTGGTGTGAACTTTAAAAGATGAAAACAACAGGACTAATGAAAATGGAACACGCGTCCATTCATTCAGCAGGCTATATATAGGAAACGACCGAGGCAGGCAAGTGAGCGTGGAGGAAGGTTCAGACACAAATAAGGAAAGGTGCCAAGCCCTACTCTCTAGATGTCCACAGTCTCTGTGATGTGTCATAAGTATAAAACCCACACCAGATTTTGAAGACCGTACAAAAAACGTAAAACATCTTATTAATATTTTATATTGGTTAGGTGGTGAAATAATTTTGGATATGCTGTCTTAAACCTAAAAATAATTTTACCTCTCTCTTTTTTGTACTTTAAAAAAAGTCGCTATTAGAAAACTTAAAATCACATATGTAATTCACATTGTATTTCTACTGGACGATGTTGCTCTAGAGAAAGAGCAAGGAGATTAGCCGGTTGTGGGATCCAGCCTGGCCAGAAGTCCAGGAAAGAAGACTAACCATTAGAGAGATAAGGATCTTAAGAGAGAGAGAAAAGAAAGACTGGTTTTCGAGGCATTACCTTGTCTCACAAGAAAAAATTCGGGGAGTTATCCACGGGAAAGGAATCTCTCTCATCATCTGTGGGACTTCACAACACGATGCCTTTGGGCAAATCAGATCTCCTCCCACTGAACTAAACTTGCAGTTTGTCTGTTTGTTCTCTGTGGAAGCACGAGTCAAGTGAAGTGCACACGAATGGCTTCCTAGGATCAGAAGCATGCCAGTCTTTATGTTAGGGAAGCATCCACCTTCAGGGACTGCAGTTACGATGGAAACATCCTAGGTCCTCATGAATGAGGTCACCAGATTACAGAAGCAGCTCTCCTGATAATTAAATAGTAAACACACACACAGACATACACAGGAATAGGAAACGGCAACCCACTCCAGTATCCTTGCCTGGAAAATTCCTTGGACAGAGGAGCCTGGAGGGCTACAGTCCATGGGGTCACAAAGAGTTGGACACGACCGAGCAACAGAGCACGCATGAACACGAACACACATATGCACAAAACAGATACCATAACAGGGGTGTTAGGTATTAAATCAAAAGAGACATAGGCCCCAAGTCTCTATGTGTCTTTAGTCCAAGACACTAAAAAAGCCCACCCCAGCAAACCAAGACGTAATACCTCACCTAATCACAGTTTCCGCGTCCCCCAGAAATGCAACCTTACCTAGTCAGTCTGGAATGTCCTAGTCAGCACTAGTGAGGTCAGCTACCTAACAGACCCCTTTTGTCCCCTGAGGGAACGTAGGTAGCCTTGCCTGTAACAGCCCACCCTTTCCTTGTCCCTCCCCAGTTTCTCCCTGTAAAAATCTTCCACAGCACCTCAGAGCGCCTTTCTATTTGCTAGATGGGATGCCTCCCAATTTATAAATCGCTGAAGAAAGCCAATTAGGTCTCTAAATTTACTCAGCTGAATCTTTAACTGTATAAACAGACACTATTTCCATTTGTGTCTTAAGCTGCAGTTTCTTCAGCTTCATAACAGGCCTTTTAAATGGAAATGTGGGCTTCACCTATAGTATGCCAGTCTTAAACACACAAGCCGTAGACAGACTTTCAGAATGGCTTTATGTTGTCAAACTGGTAAGAGCTCAAATATCAAGATCAATTTTGCCATTTTCTAATCATCTTTGGTCACTAAGATACAATAATGACAATTAAGTAGATTCCCCTCAAAACTAAACATGAATAAATCAAGCCAGAACCAACATTATCTTCAACAGAAAACAGAAAACAAAAAGCTAGTGATACATGTATGAACAACACAGAATAAATCCAGTTTTCACATTGAAAAAAGTTTTAGAAGTTAATTTCACTTTAAGGTGTTTCAATATTTAATTTCAATAATTTGTTTTCTCACACCCAGTATCATTAAGGAGTTGGGCTTGTCTACTACTTGAAACATTTCATTTAATCATTCACACATTAATTTTTTTCAGTGTTTCTGTATTGTATGCCATATTATTCTGATATCTCAATTAAATGAATATTTTGGGTATCATAGTCTAAATTATCTAGAAGCAAAATTCAATTTTTAAAATTGTATTTGGACAAAGTACTATCCTATAAATTTACTTATAGGATGGCTTTGCTCTGCAGGTGATCAGAATCTGTGTCACAGAATAGTGTTCATGAGCATGACATTTTAACCTTTATTGCAATTTTGCCTGAAATTTTCTTATATTCCTTTAAAACATTAGACTAGATGTCTTTAGATAGCCTTCTCAGATTGTTTAATACAACGACTAGCTCTTTTCATCTAAAAGAACCAACACAAAAGAATAAACACTATGCCAACTTCTCACATTAATTAAAAATAAAATCATACTTGTCACAATGGTTTTCAAATGATTTTAGTATGTCTGAGGAACACTGGACCGTGTCTTCACCAGGGCAGAAATTGTTGTCTGTTATATACATTGCTATAACCCCTAGAAACCAGAAGAGCTCTTGATACACAGTAGATGCTCAGTAAATATGTGTGTATTCAATGATATGTAATAGGCACTCAAAATATAAATGGTTAATGACTGAATAATTAATGGGAATGGTGAGGCCATTAGTTATTAACAATATGCTACATGATCACCATTTCATTGAACGTGAACATTTTAAATGGTAGCTGTCAGAAGTTATTAAATGTTAATGACAAGTAAGTGCTTAATAAGTTTCCTTGAATAAATGGATGGATAAATAAACTGCAAAGATTGAGTGAGGGTTTAGAAAAATGAGTCACTGAGATATCATGATTTCAAAACTACATGTATATTTTGAAAAGGTGCTGAAAACCAGTAGAATTGCCCAATCTTTTCTTAAAAGCCTCCTGGAATGCAAGTTCTAACATGATGTCAAAAATAAGTTGCCATCAGGGTCTCCAAAATCACACAGAAAGGCTAGGATGCCAACGAGCCATCCACTCAGCAATTTGTCAGGATCACAAACCTCTTCTTGATTTAGAATATTCTGAGATACCAAACTAAACGGTAAATTCAACCACGTGGGCCAGGTGGCCATCACAATGATTACATAATTAGTTCAACGTAATTGCACGCCTGGACTTAATCTTCCCACACTGTTTAAAAAGATGATGTTGAGATCAAGGACATTGTGAAAACGTTTTTTAAAGTAGCTGGTAGTTCCACCTTGCAAAATACATTTGCTTTGGATGTATACTGTATTTTGCCGTAGTGATTTCCAATGCCTATCCATTCATAAAACACTATAGGCCATGTTGCAGGATGTCTGCCAATGCTATATGCCAACCTCAGACAAAAAAGTACAATGTGCCTTTAAATTTAAATCTGTAAATTAACTTAAGTAGTTTGACAGCACAGCTCAAAATCCATCCTGACCGCAACTTTCTATTTAAATAAAAACTGTCCCTTTAAAAAACCCACCAATACAGTTATTGTCCATCCATCCAAACACATTTACTTTTATCTTAAAAAAAAAAAAAATTGACTAGTACTGTGGTTTATGAACATGTTATGTGCAGATGTGGTTTGTTCAAAGAGCAAAGAAGCAATTATACTGCCGACCACTCACAATTCATTCCCCTAAATTTTCATTAGCTTACATCATAGGCGGAGGAGGCCTTACAACATTTTCATTTGAAAAGACCTACTTTCTTTAAGATCTTGAGCACAAAACACCCAAAAGGTGCATTTCAGGGGAACGAAGGGAATTGCCATGATGCTATCTATGGCTGCTGCAACACTTGTTTTACTTCCTTTTGTAATAAATAGAAAGTCAAAGGAGATTTCAAATGGCGGGCCGAGGTAAATGGCATCTGGCTGAAAAGACAGAAAGCGGCATTCAACAGGGAAGTCCCACCCCACTGAGTCTGCATAAGCGCTCACTCCGTCTCTGTT
Organism: Bison bison bison; assembly: GCF_000754665.1. Lineage (NCBI taxonomy): Eukaryota > Metazoa > Chordata > Mammalia > Artiodactyla > Bovidae > Bison > Bison bison. Next base: position 21,361,696 of record NW_011495082.1, read on the forward strand.
GTGGTGGAGACAGGGGCTGTCAGTCAGGCCACGCTCGGTGGGTAAAGAACCCCGGCTCCTCGCTAGGGTGTACACTGCTCGGCAGTCAAGGTGGAAGCAACTGGTTTGCAAGTTGAGGTGGCGGGGAAAGACCGGTTTCTTCCTCGCACACCCTGACGTCAACCCCCTGGCCTGTCTTCTGTCTTCTCCAGGAGCTCGAGGCTCTCCTGAGGCCATTCTGACAGACCCCCGAGGGCGCAACGCGCAGACGGCCCCTCAGGCTAGGACGGTGGGGCCACGGCGCTCCTCGTCAGCGGTGACCGCCATCGAGGAGAGCGCTGAGGGAAAGCCTCACCAGAGCCGCCCCAGCGCCGCGGCGTGCTCACCGGGGTACACCCAGGGCCCTGACTCGGTGTGGACGCGGGCGGCTCCGGCTGTCAGCCATCGCCAGGAACGCTGTTGGGAAGTCCAAGGTCACCTTGCCAAGCGCTCTTTTCTGAGTAAATCACCTAACCTAACAACCTCAGGCTGTTCGTTCTGAACGACCTCCACGTGGGTTGCTTTCCAAGAAAAGGTAATAAAAATAATTGTGAAGCTCTCTGAAGACCTAAAATGGCTGTGGAAAACACCACCACCCGTGAATTTAAGTCTGTGCTCGTGGGTGAAGAAGTTGCCAAGGAAGTCTGATTACGGCTCTCCTTTTGAGGGGCTCTGACCCCGGGCTCAGGGGGTGTTTGTGTGCACGTTGCAGCCTGGAGCCCAACCAGGACCCCAGGCGAGGGCTGGAGCCAGGCTGGGGGCACCCACCCGTCCTGAGGGACGAGCGCCCCCCACCCAGCCCTGCCTCGGACCCCGAGTCTGCAGTCCCAGTGCCTCCACCGTGAGGGCCAACTGATACGAGGAAGCCCGAACGTCGTCAGAAATTTTAGACTGGACAAAGAAGGGAGCCTTTTCCCAGAGAGGAAGCATCATCCTGAGCCAGGAGGAGAGACAGAGTGTTAAGCTTGATGAAAGCAAAATGCCTGTTGAGATTTACACAGAAACACGTACTAGGAAGCTGATGAATAATAAAATATGAGGAGCACGCTGATCCTGTGAGTTTTATTTTCAGTATGCTTTCACATCATTTGCTAACCCACTCCCCTACAGAGTCCTTGAGTATTCCAGAAACAAGATACTGTCCCATTGTAAAGATGGATAAATTTACCGAAGCATCTCTTGCCTAGCAAGTGGGAGCCAGATGTCGGAAGCCGTATGCTGGGCAGATGTTAAGAGTTTCAAAATGAACTACCTGAATGGCCCTGGATGAAAACATGGTATTCTAAAAATAGGACACGGACACCCCACTGAAATCAACTCTTCATTTATTTATTCCACATGAAGGGTACCGTGGGGTGCCAGCTTCTTGCAAAGCCTGCAAAACTGCACTCGTGGATTTATAAGATGCTTCTGAACAGAAACGCGGTGGTACCTGTCGGTGAAAAACAGACTCACCCCTGAGATGAGGCTGGGCTCCATATTGTTTTTCCATTAAGTCCAAAAAGTCAGATGGCGGGACAGAAACGCTGGGCGGATCGCTATGGGTGGACGGGCAGAGGGGACAGGGCGTGTGTGTCACATGTAAGCGGATCTGTGAGCTACAGTAAGAGAGGAGGATGTTGCAAGGCAGGCCTGGGTCAGCGTCCACAGGTGCTGGCTCTGGAATGCGTTTCCTGAACATCTGTGCTGAACACAAAAGACAGCCAGGACTGGGGGGGACAAATAACAAACCCCACATGGCCTTAACAAAAACAACAAAATGAAGCATACCCTTTTTGTTTTTTCTTTTGCTGTGTCTGTCATGCTAAACGACACCCTCGTCCCCAAACCTAGCTGTATGTCTTGCCACTTCATAAAACCTGGTCAACCTCCCCTCCTCTCCCGGAACCAGGTTTTACACACTCCTGATCTCCCCGAGCTAAAGAAAACAGCAGTGAGCCCCGGCTCCCCCATCAGGGGGAGGTTTTCCTCTTTGCTCAGAATTTGAGACTAAATACAGATTGGAGTATTCACCCAGGGAATTCAACAGAGATCCATCTTAAAGAAAGTTCCAAATACATAATCGGAAGGAAAGCATTTGCGGTGCTTTTCTGCCCCTCCAAGAATGTGGAGAGAAAGAAGAGGTGACTGTTTCCTATAAAGCCATTTCCCCCTTCACATCAGCCCACCTGGAGTGGGAGCCACTTGTGAGAGGCTGGTTTTTAATCCAGACTTCTCTCCAACCTGAAGAGAGACCCAAAGAAGCAGACATAAAAAGGACAGGTTTATCTTTCCACAAGAAGGGAGCTGTCGAAGCAGCAGCCAGTGGTAACCCTAAAAATAGGAATGTGCCAACAGTTTTACTGTCGAGCTAAACAAAGCCCAAACCGTTATTCTTCAGAGGGGGAGAACCTGCCCGTGGATTCCTGCCTGGCTCCCAGGAAGAGCCCAGGGCCCTCCAGTGGTCTTCCCAGGCCCCTCTTTCCTCCTCGGGAAATCTCCTACTTCTCCCCTGGTTGCAGAGCGTTCCCCTCCAGCCACATGAGAACCCACCGGGCCTGCCACCATCTCCCCCAGGAACCAGGCTGGCCGACTTCCTCCCACACTCCCCAGGATGTCTCCTCGCATTTCAGCTCCGCAGAGGGGCCGTCCTGACCCTGATAGCTTCCACAGCACTTACTCCCCTGCTCGCCCTGCTCTGCGGCACTTAAACCAGCCCCCCTGGGTATCCCCCACTACTGAGGACAGGGCCTGGCTCACCACAGATGTTCAGGAAGGAGTTCCTTCTGAATGGAAACTCACCATTCCTTAACAAGGGCATCTCCCCAAATGACATGTGACGTACACCGTGATTCCACTTCCCACGTGAGAGCAAGGCACAGGCGGTGGCTCTCAAAGTGCTCTGATCACCACCAGGCCTGGACGCCACAGATCAAATCGACGAATTATAATACAGAACCTTGGGCTCTTCTTAATCTCATAACCTCGTCCCACTCATACTCATGCCCCAGAGGAATCTATCTATGAGACATACTGCGTACAGAGAACTGAGGTCCAGGCCACTGAAAATCACGGCAGAGCTGCTTGGAACAAAGGTGGTTTCACCACACAGCATGTTCTGTCATCCATTTGTTGATTACCCCTTACGTGTCACTTAAACCTTACAATTCAAATGACCTGCAGTCCTGATGTGAAGAGCTGACTCATTAGAAAAGACCCTGATGCTGGGCAAGATGGAAGGCAGGAGGAGAAGGGGACGACAGAGGATGAGATGGTTGGATGGCATCACCAACTCGAATGACAGGAGCTTCAGCAAGCTCCGGAGGTTGGTGATAGACAGGGAAGCCTCGTGTGCTGCAGTCCATGGGGTCACAAACAGTTGGACATAACTGAGCAACTGAACAACAACATCCCCGAATACTGTAGCTTTGGGTTTTTTAAAGCGAAAGTCAGATAGAAAACCCTCTAGGAAGGGAATAATTCAGCCTGTGTCTACATTATGCCTCTCCCAAAACCTGTTGGTCTGCTAATCTGTTCATTAAAGAACTGTTTTAACTTTCAACATAAGAAATAGCCAGCTTAATTTCTTTCTTTCACAGTATTGACAGCTTGCGTTCCTCTTAAACTGCCTATCTGACCCAGGGCATCTTTGGTTGAGAAATAGATGCTTGGAACAGCAATGAAGCGCACATCTACAGCCTTCGTTAATTAGCCAGGATGGCCACGATGATGATGATGTCTGTCCTCAATGGTAAATGCTTCAGGGCTCCAGCAGGGCCACCTAAACCCGGTGTGACAGCTCCAGACCACAGCACTGGGTCAGTAAAACACTCCTTCACTTTCAAGGAGGCAGGTTTAAAGGACATTTGAAAGAGGTCTGCAAATAATGAAAAACTTTTACATGGAAGTCCAGCATCCAGAACCGCAAAATCATCACCCTCAGTGAAAGAAGTCAGCGTAAAAGAACACACATTATACGGATCCGCTAATATAAAATGTCCACAAAGGGCAACGTCTAGAGACAGAAAGTACGAGAGGTTGCCTGGGCCTGTGGTGGGAAAAGGGAGTGACTGTTAATAGACGACTCGTCCCTAGGATGATGGAAATATCATAGAATTAGATTGTGGTGATGAGACTGGATGACTCTAAATATACTAGAATTCATATTCAAACCCCTTGAATTTTATGGTATGCAAATCATGTCTCAATAAAGCTGATATAAGAAAAGAGTGAGAGAGGGGGAAAAAAATGTCCCGTATCTATAAAAGTTTATGTTACGATGGTGGGGAGAGGATTAGGAGAAAACGATGCATTTTCAGTGTTCCTCATGCAAATGATGCCTTCTGTGTTCTTCCCCGCCCCTGTGCATTTACTATGAACCGTGAGAGGTTTGCCAGGGCGAGCACAGCGCAGGCAAAAGCATGAACTAACTCCAGGTCAGGCTGCCTGGGTCCAATGGGGGAGACCACCCACTGGCTCTGTGATTTCACAGCAAGTCACTCGAAGGCTCTCCCCGAGCTTCGGTTTCCCTCATCCGTAAACAGAAGGAGTGATAGTACCTACCTCGTAGGGTTGCTGTAAATACGACATTCAGTATGTGAGAAACATTTAAAGTTTCTGACTGTTTCTAAGTGTTTGCTATGATCGTTATTCCTTTAGCTTCTCCCTGTTTGCAGAATGCAGGATGAATATTCCAGTTTTCTGCAAAGGGCAAGATATAAGAAAACCTGGAAGGCATGCCTTACACGTGAATCAAAACTGCATTCTGAATCATTTTCTATAAGTCGCAGTATGAGTGGCTCTATTTTATTATTAAAATCTACGAGATAATGTGTGTGGGGAAAAAAGATGAAGTGGGCTACATAAGATTTTTTTTCCAAAGTAAGAAGTTGGAGCTCACTTAGAGACACATTCTTAAGGATCTACTGATTCATATTTTCATTATAATCTAGCAAGTAAGAACACTATAAAAGTACCTTGTCTACTCAATTGTCAGGGTCAGAGTAGAAATGGGTGGAGTTTATTGGTGTGTCTTTCAAACATACTGTATTTTGTTCGTGCAACGAAGTGTTCCCAGCAGGGATCCCAACTATACATGCAGCCACAAAACACGACTAAGACCTTTTAAAGGAAGGCACTGTAAACAGCATTTTCCTTCTGCTTGAGAATATTTCAAATACAAAATTACCAAGCCCCAGAGACTGGAATTTCTGCTACAGGAGAGATGAAAGGTTAACTGCCTAAAAAGGAAAGAATATGTTTGACATATTCTATTTGGAAAATAAAAGAGGTTCCTAATAAAAGCAGAGCCCCACTTGATGTGCCTAATGCTTCTCCAGTGTTTGCGTACACAGTCGGCTAATTAGAAAGCCCCACTCCAAAAAAAAAAAAGTGAATAGAAGCTATCACAGACATAGGTCCCTTGTTTACCAGGCTTGCGAGACGCCCCCAGAGGTCACTGTGATTGACAGGATTTTGGTGTTGGTAGGAGGGCTGATAATGCACACACATCTCTTGAGAGGCGAGTCCTGACCAAGCTTAATAGAAGGGCAGCTACTATGGAGGACAATGGAACAGGCAAAGCAGGGGGGTACTGGTGGGAGGAGGGATGTTCAAGGATTGCAAATGACATTCCCAGTCAATTAGTACCCACTGGGGAGCCAAGGTACACCATGCCAAAGAAAGAAGGCTAAAAATTCCCAGGGCAAGCATCTTCCTTTGCCAAAGGCAAGGCGCCCTATAGCCACTCCCATTAGGTACACTTCAGTAAGCCCAGATCCCAAAAGCATCATTCTGAGCTGCTGAAGCTCTAGTTATTTTGCAAAAGCCACACTGGTTTTTGTAACGTATGGCAGTGTTCTTTCCATGAGGCATGTCTGGAAGGCAAAAAAAACACAGCTTGAGGTCACGAAGCCAACTTCACTCCATCTCCCTGTCATACTTGAACTCCTCGAAACTCAGTAAAAACTATTTTGTATATTTCCAGTCATAGAGAGGAACCATATTTATGACTTCCAAGGTTCTTACACTTGAAGATCCCTGTGACCCAAGTTTCACAAGAACATCCAGCCTGCTTCATTTGATATAATGTTGTTTGGGATATGGGGCTCCAGACAATAAATTTATTTCCATGATATGTTATTAAATTAGCTTAATGAACAGGACTTCGGCCAAGGAAGATGTCACTCTCTGCGGTACACAAAGACAGTTGCTGTAAGAACTTGGGTTTTCCTGTCACTGTGCTCGACCACCACTTCTTAATGACACCACCTATCAGCTGCTGCCCACGCAAATTACTAGCCATCAGAAACCTCTCATTCTAAAAGTTAAAGCCTGGTGGGCAGAACCATGGCCCAACTGCTGATTCTGCTTCATAGAACATCACTTAAAATTAAAGAAGCATATATTTTGAAATGGAGAATTTTACCAACTTGGAAATTCACCTTTTCATGACTCCTTTCACCCGAAATGCGACCCATTCTTGGAGGCACAGGAATAAAAATAATCTTGTCTTGACAAGGTCACACCAGGGTTTTCCTAGCTTAATCCTTTTGGAAAACTTCTTCTCACTTAATCCACTTCATCCTGTAGAAAGCCCTGTTCAGAGTTTCATGTAATATTGAAACAATAAACAGACATGTATGGTGTCAAAGCTCTAAGGGAAAAATATATGGAGGTCTTTAAAAGAGTGTTTGGTCTTCCAAAAGTAAAAAATGAGTGTTCTTTGGGATAAGGAAAGGCACGCTCCCCTTAAAAAACACACATGGCAGAAAAAAACTATAAAACCAGACATCTAACCAAACACTATAAGTAAACCACAGAGCAGGTATTTAAAGACAACTCAGGTTAAAAAAAGAAATGCAACGAGGCTTAAGTCAACGTCTTTGAATATTTCCGCTTGAAAAATAAAGTCATTTTTTAAAAAAGAGGGTTTTTAAAGCATTTTCATTCTGCAACCATCAAAACTGAAACTCGGCCTTTGAAGAACAGCTTCCATGCCCTTTTGAACCCTGAGCACTGTCCTGGCCGTGTGAGGTGTGACAGAGTGTGCAAAGCAGTGACAAAGCAAGCAACTCACTTCCCTCTCCTCTCCCAACTTCTCAGTCATGACTTGGTTTCCCTTCTTAGAAAGGGGAGGCGGGGAGGACCCTCCGTTCACTCGCCACAAGGTCCAGAGAACCACTGCAGGGCTTTTGGGGGCAGAGTGTCACCAGGACAACTGAAATAAACACGAAAGACATATGTGAAGGCCGGAGTTCTTCCAAGGCAAGAGGGTCTGACACTCCATAAATCACCGTGTCAGTCTGGGACAGCAAAAGCGGCTCTCTTGCACTGTACTCAGCTTCCTCCTGCTCTACTTGCTGGCGGAGTCTGTTTGCATACCACATCTGGCTCGTTACTGAACGCTTTATAAATGCAACAAATCAAGGGGGGTGAGAAAAGGGCAAGGGCTTCGGTCTTGAAACAAGAAAGCCATCTTCATGGAAAGTCCAAGGAAACAATTACTAAAAAAAACCTCAAACCAAGAAACAAATAAAAAATAAAAAACCCAAATCAAAACCCCAACATTGTCTCAGGCGTGACACTGAAATACTTTAAATGTAAACATATGTGAAAAAGCATGTGTACATGGTAAGCTTCATGATTTCAGTTGTATGACCCTTGTGTGGTACTCAAGATGGTGGTCTTCTCAAGATGATAGATGTAAAATACCGAGCATCTATTGTTGTGTGTGTGGGGGTGTGTGTGTGTGTTGTGGGGGGACACTCAGTTGTGTCCAGCTGTGCAATCCCATGGACTATAGCCTGCCAGGCTCCTCTGTCCATGGAATTTTCCAGGCAAGAATACTGGAGTGGCGTGCCGCTTTCTTCTCCAGGGGATCTTCCTGACTCGGGGACAGAACCCATGTCTCTTCTGTCTCCTGCGCTGGCGGGCAGATTCTGATCACTGTGCTACCTGGGAAGCCACGCACCTATTGTTACCTGTCTTCAAATCAACTACTCTTTCACCTGGTAAGCAGATCAAAACTCAGTGTTGGTTACATGGAACTGAGTAATTCTACCATCTTAAAATCTTCCTTAGAACAGGTACAGTATAAGAAGACCTAGCCTTCAAACTAGCATTAGCAAGTTTCAGGAGCACGTGAGATCATTTTTCTGTCTAGTAGCTACCACACAGGTCTGCTTAACACAGAGTGAATCAATAGTAATGACTACAGATCAAGATGTTTTGCTGTTTCTTTTAATATATTATCTTTACAGTGATAGTTCTGGGGAGTTCCTAATTATTCACTTCCTGGTCATTTAGTCATACATAATATTTAAATTAATCATATTGAATGAAACACCCTTTTTGTCTGTTTGCCAAGCTTCCACCCTCTTACATTTAGTCCATAAATATTAATTATCAGATAAATGTAATATGATTTCAATCTAAGTGGAAAATGAATGCATGCTATTTTATCATGAGACCTATAGTTTTGCTCTCTTATTCTGACAGAAGAGTTCATGCAGCAGAAATGCAATTATCAATAATTATTATATAGCTATGGATCCCAGTCTTTTCAAGAATGAAAACACTTAGATTAAAGTAGTTGTATTTTTTTTATTTGAACTCTACAAAATGCAAAGTGACAAGAAATACTGAAGGGAAACCGTATTTTTATATGAATTTATATTTTACTAATATCTGTTCAAAATTGGGAAAAGAGTACATCAAGGCTGCATATTGTCACTTTGTTTATTTAGCTTCTATGCAGAGTACATCATGCAAAATGCCAAGCTAGATGAATCACAAGCTGGAATCAAGATTGCTGAGAGAAACATCAATAACCTCAGATATGCAGATGACACCATCCTCATGGCACAAAGTGAAGAGGAACTAAAAAGCCTCTTGATGAAAGTGAAATGGGAGAGTGAAAAAGCTGGCTTAAAACTCAACATTCAAAAAACTAAGATCAAGGCATCCAGTCCCATCACTTCATGGCAAATGACAGGGAAAAAAAGTGCAAACAGTGGCAGACTTTATTTTTTGGGCTCCAAAATCACTGCAGTGACTGCAGCCAAGAAATTAAAACACATTTGCTTCTTAGAAGAAAAGCAATGACGAACCTAGACAATGTGTTAAAAAGCAGAGACATCATTTTGCCAACAAAGGTCCATCTAGTCAAAGCTATGTTTTTTCCAGTAGTCATGTATGGATGTGAGAGTTGAACTATAAGAAAAGCTGAGTGCTGAAGAATTGATGCTTTTGAACTGTGGTGTTGGAGAAGACTCTTTAGAGTCCCTTGAACTGCAAGGAGATCCAACCAGTCCATCCTAAAGGAAATCAGTCCTGAATATTCATTGGAAGGACTGATGTTGAAGCTGAAATTTCATTACTTTGGCCACCTGATGCGAAGAACTGACTCATTTGAAAAGACCCTGTTGCTGGGAAAGATTGAAGGAAGGAGGAAAAGGGGACGACAGAGGATGAGATGGTTGGATGAATCATCAACTCAGTGAACATAAACTCAGGGAGACAGTGAAAGACAGGGAAGCCTGGTGTGCTGCAGTCCATGGGGTCGCACAGAGTCAGATATGACTGAGCAGCTGAGCAACAGCAATACTTGTTTGAAAACGAAAGGTATGTATAGTCCTAGAGACATGTACACACTTCATGGTCCACCATCGGACACAAGGGGATGTGAAGACCCCTTTGAAAGATCTCCCAGGACCCTGTGCCCCTGAAGTCACTGAAGCCTGGGTGCCCTGGCTCTCTCTTGTTCTTCTGGTCTCAGTTCAAGTCTCACCACCTCAGAGCCATCATCTCCAGTGACCGCTCAAGCCACCTTAGCAGCTTTCCTCCATCTCTTCTCTATCACATCAGTTGTTTTCATTCATTTTTATTCACAGTCATGATCTCTAGTTCTCTTGCTTCTTCATTTATTTGAGGGTCGCCTGTTTCCCCCACTCAGAATGAAGCAAGGACCCTGGCTTGCTAACAAACAGAAGGCTATTCCCAAAACTTGACTAAAACTCACCCCATTTAAAGACCATTTAATTTCCACTGATCCAGAATCCACAAGACAAATGAAGAAAAGAGACAAAATGGCTTAATTTACCAAGTTAATGTTACTAAGCTCCATTACTACTGTTTAAAAGAAAATCAACAATGGCAAGTCTTTATAAAGCCTGTAAATTACGGCCCTCTTTCTGGTTTGTTCTTACCTTTCTTTTTTTAATATTTTATATATGCTAGACCCCTTTGGAAGGACAGCTATCTTAGCTTTACCTAGAGTTGGGAAATGACCATGCTATCAATCAGCTGTGAAAACTGGAAATGTGTGCTTTATTTTTAGAAATAAAAGGAAGACATTAAATTTGTCTTCCATTTTGTTTAAACAGAAAACAATTTAAGAGGTGTACAGGGCAGGCCCACTGCTCTGCAGCAGGCATACCTCTCACAAACACGCCCGGGCTTTGTGGCAATACCAAAAAGGCTACATCACTCAAAAGCTCTGGTCCCCAGGGGCGTCAGCAGGTGGCAAGGAGCAAAAGGATCAGCCGTGAGTTTGTGCTCCCTGTCTGCTGAAGAAGCAACAAAGTGCCAAAAGACAATTATGGGTCCAGGTACATCCGTCTGACCAGGAGGCTCTGTCATTAACAGAGAAGATGGAGGTCATCTTTGGCACCCAAGGTCTCTGAGCTTGCCATGGTGCTCAGAACGTTTAAAAGTGCAGTTACCTGACATCCCTGCAATTTAGTTCCTTACTGAAATCAATCCCTTCATAATAACAAAGGAGAGTTTCCTCCTTATGCAGATGAGCAGCGCGGTGTTTCCACAGCTGGTCGGTGGGAGCACGTAGGGCGGCAGGCGTGCACTGTGCCTGCCATTTGCACTTAGCGAGTGCAGACCTGTCTCCTTTCTTCAACTCCTTTCATTCTTTTAACAGAGAATGATTAAATCGTGGCACTTTAAAGTAACAGGTTACTTTCTGAATATTTTTAAGGCCGTGCCAGGTAGCAATTAAAAGGACTTTTTTTTTTTAACACCAGTAGTTTGGATCTTGCAAGTCAATCTGTTGGATTCTTCAGTTTTGTAATTCATGCAATTAATCAAGCAAAATAATACTATTTTACCTCTTTCTGTCCAGCAGGTCTCTACTGTAAGACAAAGTCACTGAACCATGCACACTCAAACTTAAAATTACCACGAATGACTCATCAACTGGAGGTTACTCACCTGTGTTCCTGGCAAACCAGCAGTGTGAGCACAAAATTCAGTGGAGGGAACATAAAGGCCATACTTGGCACCAGCTGTCCCAGTAGGAACAATGACTCAACAGGCAAGAAGGGATTAAATAATGGCAAAACGCTGCTGCTTGCCAGATCACAGAAAAAAGGCCCAGAACAGGGGTTAAATGAGTCACAGCAGAGCAGAAAGGGCTTCAAAATAGGCTCGTGTGTGAGAACATTAAAAATGCAACAACAGCTTAAGGTAGGTGAAAAACAAAGGGCGTTCGCTACTGCTTCCACGCCATCTACTATTCACTGCACATCAGCTACTATTCCCTTTAATATAAACTTAACTAAATGCAGCCCTAATGACAGTGACAATATACTGAAGACAGAAAACTCTGAAACTATTTGCTTTACTAAAAGTCCAACTGGGTTTTTAGACATTATAACTAAACCCAAAGACAGGTAGCTTTCAGGGCTGCCCAGGTGGCTCAGCAGTAGAGAAGCTGCCTGCCAATGCCAGAGACGCAGCAGACCCAGGTTCAGTCCCTGAGTCAGGAAGACCCCCTGGAGAAGGAAACGGCAGCCCACTCGAGTACTCTTGCCTGGGAAATCCCAGGGACGGAGGAGCCTGGCAGGGCTACAGTGCCTGGGGTCGCAGACAGTGAGACTGACTTACGACTGAACAACAACGAAGAGCAAACACCACAACAAGGCAGTCTACCCAGCAGCCTTCCAGGCCTGCGTGAGCCGGCGGAGCCTGCAAGCCGGAAAGGGCACACGGCTCTATCTCTACCCATCTATCTTCGCCTATAAAGACGCACTTTACACCTTTCATAAGTTTTTAGACAGTTTCTCCATATTCCTAACAGTCAACCTAGCAATTTCAATCATAAACAAATGTATAAAAAATATCAGCATGTCAGCTCACGGTTTTTAAATTCATACTGTTAATGCAGATGAGGCATATATGTGTGATACACAAAGAGCACGTCTGAATTACATTTTATTATTCTTAGAGCTATCCAGTCAGCAAAAATAAGACCGGGAGCTGACTATGGCTCAGATCATGGACTCCTTATTGCCAAATTCAGACTTAAATTGAAGAAAGTAGGGAAAACCAGTAGACCATTCAGGTATGACCAAAATCAAATTCCTTACTATTATTCAGTGGAAGTGAGAAGTAGATTCAAGGGATTAGATCTGATAGAGTGCATGATGAACTATGGAATGAGGTTTGTGACATTGTACAGGAGACAGGGATTAAGACCATCTCCAAGAAAAAGAAATACAAAAAGGCAAAATGGTTGTCTGATGAACGCCTTACAAATAGCTGAGAAAAGCAGAGAAGCGAAAGAGGAGAAAAGGAAAGATAATAAGCATCTGAATGCAGAGTTCCAAAGAATAGCAAGGAGAGATAAGAAAGCCTTCCTCAGTGATCAATGCAAAGAAATAGAGGAAAACAATAGAATGGGAAAGACTAGAGATCTCTTCAAGAAAATTAGAGCTACCAAGGGAACATTTCATGCAAAGATGGGCACAATAAAAGACAGAAGTGGTATGGACCTAACAGAAGCAGAAAATATTAAGAAGAGGTGACAAGAATACACAGAAAAACTATACAAAAAAGATCTTCATGACCCAGAGAACCATGGTGGTGTGACCACTCACCTAGAGCCAGACATCCTGGAATGCAAAGTCAAGTGGGCCTTAGAAAGCATCACTACAAACAAAGCTAGTGGAGGTGATGGAATTCCAGGTGACCTACTTCAAATCCTAAAAGATAATGCTATGAAAGTGCTGCACTCAATATGCCAGCAAATCTGGAAAACTCAGCAGTGGCCACAGGACTGGAAAAGGTCAGTTTTCATTCCAGTCCCAAGAAAGGCAATGCCAAAGAATGCTCAAACCACCGCACAATTGCACTCATCTCACACGCTAGTAAAATAATGCTCAA
>NW_011495082.1:21375117-21379843 GCF_000754665.1 Bison bison bison
TTGCCAGGAGAAATATCAATAACCTCAGATATGCAGATGACACCACCCTTATGGCAGAAAGTGAAGAACTAAAGAGCCTCTTGATGAAAGTGAAAGATGAGAGTGAAAAAGTTGGCTTAAAGCTCAACATTCAGAAAACTAAGACCATGGCATCTGGTCCCATCGCTTCATGGCAAATAGATGGGGAAACAGTGGAAACAGCGGCTGAGTTTATTTTGGGGGCTCCAAAAATCACTGCAGATGGGACTGCAGCCATGAAATTAAAAGACACTTACTCCTTGGAAGAAAAGCTATGACCAACCTAGACAGCATATTAAAAAGCAGAGACATTACTTTGTCAACAAAGCTCCGTCCAGTCAAGGCTATGTTTTTTCCAGTAGTCACGTACAGATGTGAGAGTTGGACTATAAACAAAGCTGGGCGCAGAAGAATTGATGCTTTTGAACTGTAGTGTTGGAGAAGACTCTTCAGAGTCCCTTGGACTTCAAGGAGGTTCAACCAGTCCATCCTAAAGGAAATCAGTCATGAGTGTTCATTGGAAGGACTGATGCTGAAGCTGAAACTCCAATACTTTGGCCACCTGATGCGAAGGGCTGAATCATTTGAAAAGACCCTGATGCTGGGAAAGATTGAGGGCAGGAGGAGAAGGGGACGACAGAGGATGAGATGGTTGGATGGCATCACCAACTCAATGGACATGGGTCTGTGTGGATTCCAGGAGTTGGTGATGGACAGGGAGGCCTGGCATGCTGTGGTTCATGGGGTTGCAAAGAGTTGGACACGACTGAGCGACTGAACTAAACTGAACTGAACTCAAGATTTGTTGCTTTCTTATCTCTTTTTTCCTAATTCATATGTTAATGTGGATATTTCAATTTCAAGGTTTTTTTGAACAATGAACACCTCACTCAGACTTGAGACAATAGTAAGTACTCTCATTTTCCTAAAATCTCTTTATAAATTGTGTTTCAAAGCTGTTAGTTAGCAATTAAATTTAGATTGCTCTATAGAAGATGTTTGCGAAGACAAGCAGAAGGATCAAACACTGCTCCAAAAAGTCAGTGAAAAGAAGCCATGATACCATTTTGCGTATAACCATAAGTATAGAATCATAGAACACAGAAATTTATTAGCTTATCCAGAAAGTTAAAAGGACAAACTGTTGTATCATTCTAGAATAATCCTAGAATCCAGATTGTAGATTTCAGAAAGAGAACACTGCTTTTTGTAATAACAGTAGATTTCAACTGTAAGGCTCAGAGCCTCAGAAAAGAAGACTGATTCTGATTCCAGCTCCATGGGTCCATAGCCCGAATTGCATTTTCTCTGGAGCAATTCATTCCAACATAAGGTTTACATGGAAACATTCTTCCCAAAACCAAGACTGGGTTTTACATGGGATTTCGGCTCTCTTTGCCAGGAGAAAGCAAACAGTCCCAACTTGACTGCATCTGAACACGGATACCCTCTGCCATGGTTACGCTGTTGTATTCCACAAGCAAAAGCTAAATGAGTTCCACCTTTGTAGAAATCATCCTCATATGTGCTTTATATTCAGTTATGGATTATAAATAGATTCTCTGATTTAATAGTTTCCCAAGTGAAAAGTGTGGAGAGGAAAATAGAACAGAATTTACTTCTGAATGTTAAAGTGCGTATTTTATTCTAACAACTAAATCAATGGAGTAGCAAGTCATCCCAAGGAGATCAGGGAAGCAAATTCCTAAATAATAAGGTGTTATGGTAAAAAAAAAAAAAAAAAGGAGTATGAGGATAAACTCTTAAGTACAATGTGAAACTCTAGTTTCTTCCAACCTAGTGATACAGTAGTAGCCGAGAGTGCCAGAAAAAGCCCACCAAGCCATTAGCAAAGCTGCAAGTTACGAAAAGATGGTTTAAAGAGAGAAGAAAGAGACTCTGCTTATGCTGGTCTTTTAATACAATGACTACAGGTACCATCATGTAGTTCCATTTTTGATACAGAACAGCCAACTATATTAATTATAAAATATCAGATTTCTACTTTATTCTCTCCTGTATAAATCAGGAGAAAACATTTTAGTGCTGGGAAAAATTAAGTTACTTGGGCTTTTTCAATTTTCTGAGCTTCTGACTGAGAATAAGGCCTTACATTTTGCCTAAGAACCAGAAAACCTAAAAGTCTCATGTTTTTGCTTTTTTTGCAAATTGGTTATTCATATAAACTTTCTTTTAGAATGACAATTTAAAATCCTTTTAGATTGGGGTGCATGGGTGTGTGTGTATGTGAGTGAGTGTGTATGTATGCTGGGAGAATGGGATGACAGAAAATAACAACCCTAACATGATTATATCAGTAAAATTAATTTACCTGTTCTCAAATACATATACATGTTACATGGCAGGCAGGGCAGGTTCAGAAAAACCTCATGCAACACATGTGAAACGTCAAAGGATACAAAGAAGGTCCGACAACAATGACCAGTGACCCTGTCGGGCAACCAGGTGCCATTCCTGCACCCGACGCCCTCAGACCACGGAAAGCCCACCGCTTTCTCCCTGAGACGTAGATGTGCAGAATGTTCTCCACAGACGTTAGTTCAAGAACCGAGACATAAAACGATTTTCAGGAAACAAAGCCTGGACCCAAGGAAACAAGAGTCGGCACCACTAACACGGAAATCGGGTCTCTAAACTGACAGAGGGCTGGTGACTCCAAGAAAGGCCCTCCGCACCCATCCAGCGGGAACCGGAAACAGTAGCCGGCCTGCTGACGTCACCGGGGGCCGTGACCGCCGGCGGCCAGGGCTCAGGGCTCAGGGCTGAGACTGAGGCCGAAGCAGGGCTCCGGCCCTTCCTCTGGGACATGGCTCACTTGGAGCAAAGTAACAGCGGCTTTTCCTAAGTACCTTATTCATGACTGGGAAACTTTTATCGTCATCACAATCAACATCAATTTAACTAACTGAGAGCATATCCGAAGTACCCTTAAAACTCCATAATGTTAAAAAAAAAAAAAAAAGTAAAAGTTCAAGTTTAATAAAAATGGAAGGATGAAACTTGCTCGACCACTCAGTTAAGCTGTGGCAACTTTATGTATGTGATATGAGTCTAAAGTCACAGGAAACCCTCCAGCTAACTTTCATACACTTCTATTTTTGGTTATATTAAATAGTTCATTAATTTTCTCTCTCCATCGTCTCACAGCTGGAAGGTTCTTTCCAAATACAGCAATAAAAGCCATTTGGAAATTAAATGTGTAGTACCTTTCTCGATGACACCATTTTGGTCAAATGTGCTGCAAATTAAATTTAATAGTTTTATCATATACACAGATTTAGGTATAAAGAGTTACTTCGTCATATATAATATGATAGATAGGAAGATGGATATGTTCTAGGGTTTTCAAATTGGATCATGACCCATTAATGGGTAGTAGTAGCTTTTTGTTAACTGAATAGAACATATCAGTTACTTACCTATAGTGAGGGAAGTATTCTTCTATGAAATTTTTGCTTTCATTTTGTGTGTATTTGTGTACATGTGTTTTCTTAAACATTGAGAAAACAAATTTTTTACTATGAGTCACTATTTTAAAAATAAATGTATAAGAAACACTATCTAGGGTAAAATTTGTGTGTTTTAAGATTGTTCAGGTTCAAGTTGCTCTGTTAAATTCAATTAGCTGATGAACTATTCTGATACTGGTAGACAAATAGTTGGTACAATTGGAAAAAACTAGGCTTAAACATTGCAAAAGAGTTAACACAGTGTGTCAAATCATCTGATCCCTGTCCTCTGTTCGTAGGCTGAGGAAGTGGAAGTCTTGAGTGGTGAAGGCCCCAGACTCCAGATTTGTTCATGCTGGCACTGGACCCAATTTATGCCCCAGGCCAGATAATCTGACTGCCACTAACTGCACCACAGTCCAAGAAAATCACCTGGCCAGAAGAGCTAATACGTAGCATCCTGTCCAGACAGTGCCCTCCAAGGCTCTGGCTTCCCCTGATGCCACCTGGGCGGGTGCAGGCAGCAGGACCGGAAATGCGTGGGATCCGGACAAGCGAAAGGCAGGAAAAGGCAAAGAGCCAGGAGGTGAACTCCTTGCCTTTCCTCTCTACGACGGATTGGTCCAAGGCAGAGTGGTCATGGGGCTTCCCTGACAGCTCAGTTGGTAAAGAATCCACCTGCAATGCAGGAGGCCCCGGTTCGATTCCTGGGTCAGGAAGATCTGCTGGAGAAGGGATAGGCTACCCACTCCAGTATTCTTGGGCTTCCCTGGTGGCTCAGCTGGTAAAGAGTCTGCCTGCAATGTGGGAGACCCGGGTTTGATCCCTGGGCTGCGAAGATCCACTGGAGAAGGGACAGGCTGCCCACTCCAGTATTCTGGCCTGGAGAATGCCATGGACTGTATAGTGCATGGGGCTGCAAAGAGTCGGACACGACTGAGTGACTCTCAGAGTGGTGGTGAAATACACTTGTCCTGCTGCCCCTCCACAGCACTGAGTGACCACTTCTGATTTGTGCTGAAGCCGTGGCCGACCCAATGATACATCCCCCTGTACCGCTGTCCCATCTTTCCAGCCTGATTCATTTCTCCCACACATTCCTGTTGCCCTGGAATTGTATAGTCAACCAGCCCCCTCCCCCAGCAAAGTGTTAGCACATCAGTTAAGGATTCGTGCTCTGCCTCCTAGAAAGCCCAGGCTAAGATAATTTCTTATAAACAAATGCTGATTCCACTGTG
>NW_011495082.1:21379943-21386886 GCF_000754665.1 Bison bison bison
GGGGGGGGGGGGGGGGGGAGAGGTTTTAGATATTACCTACACATAGAGTTTGCCTTTTATGTTTTCATATCAAGAAATCTTTCTGGGTAAATGCAAATTTTCTACCTTTTAACCTTAAACAGGGTTAGGATGCATTGCAAACATCTCAGTCACAGTCCAGCTTTGGCAATCTAGTTGTAACAGTCAGAACAAGTTAGATTATGAAGCAGTAACATCCAGCTCCCAAATTTCAGGAGCCAAAAACAATAGGAATGGATTCTTTGCTTGTACCGTGTGCCCACTGTAGGTCAGTAAGGGGGCTCAGCTCACGGGAGTCACTCAGAGACCAGACTGACAGTCTGCACGTTTGTGGTCATGCAGAGATGGAAAATAGTACAGCGACTCAGGCAAAGTACATGCTGCTTCTTAAAGCTCCTGACTATAAGTGGCATGGATCGCCTCCACTCACATCTGGCTGACCAAGGCTAGTCACAAAGTCACACCAGATTTCAAGAGGGATGAGATGTGCCCTTCTACCACAGGTCTGGAAAGTAAGAGAGCCAAACCTTGGTAGAAGTCTGAATGACTAACACAGACAAGGTATGGAGTAAGTTATCTCCACTGTAGGAACACTTTATGCTCGGTCTCTACTTCAGTGACTTGCTGTGGTTTCTAATGGGCTATGTAAAGTATATGTAATGGGCTAAGTAAAGAACTGACTCATTTGAAAAGACCCTGATGCTGGGAAAGATTGAAGGTGGGAGGAGAAGGGGACGACAGAGGATGAGATGGCTGGATGACATCACCGACTCAATGGACATGAGTTTGGGTAAACTCTGGGAGTTGGTGATTTACAGGGAGGCCTGGTGTGCTGCAGTCCATGGGGTCGCAAAGAGTCAGATACGACTGAGGGACTGAATTAACTGACTGATGTAAAGTATTGGGGCATTTGGGAATTTATCTTAGAAGTCAAATTCACATACACAGTTCACCATAGACATCCTGGTAGAGTGCAAAGACAGAGGGAGAAATCTGGGCTGAAATTCTGGTTATGCCACTTACTGTCTTGGCCTTAAGAAAACCTGTTAATGTATCCAAGTCTGGGTCCCACATCTGTAAAAGGGGAAACAATATCTACCTTGTAGGTTTGGTGTAGGGTTGAGTGATAAAGGGCTTCCTGTCCCACCCTGGGCCTGGCAGACAGGACACGCTGAAATAAGGCCGCTGGCACTGACGGTGTTTTCCAGGAGCTGTGCTTTGCCTCTTCTGTCGAGAGGAATCCAGCTGTGTTATTATTCCCTTTTGCCATATTTATATACTTTATTATTAATATAGGTGTCTCACTTTATAAAGAGAATTTTTAAAATCAAATTTGCCAATGAATTAAAACTGTAAAAAGATTTAGAATTTGACAAGATGTCCTTTGATAAAGACATTTTTTTAAAGCCCTCTACTCAGGTTCAGAAAAGTCAGCTACAGCGATCCAAAAGGAAGGCGAATCTCTAACTGAAGTTCATGCAAATTAGTGAGGAATCCTGGTTAACTGCAAGCTCACCGTGAACCAGTGAGACAGGGCTATCCCTCAAACCTAAGTAATCCTAGCCTTTAATTAAAACCTAGCGTCCAGAGCAAGAGATGTAACCTTTGACTTACACTGTATATAAACAATAGACTATTGCGGTGCTTGGGGTGTCCTCTCATGACATTCTCCTGACAAATGAAGGGGGCACGTAGGATGGTGGGTGTGCAGAAAGCATGACAGATGAGGAATGGCTGGGGGTAAAAAAAAAAACAACAAAAACTGGAGATGTTTAGGCTGGAAGAGAGATGGTCTTAGGAAACATGATACCTGCCCTCCAATACCTGAAGGGTTGTCGGGCAGAATAGATTTTTCTCTCTACTACTCTAGGGAACAGGAAGGGGACGAAGCCGTAGGCATCACCCTTGACGATGGTGCAATCAGGGCCAAGCGGAGACCAACTGCTGACCCACTGGGGGGACGCTGGCGAATCCAGATGGGCCGGAGCCGAGCTTAGCATCATGCATGTACTTCTCTCCAACCTCAAGCATCTATCAGCCTCTGGATCTGCCGTACTTGTTCTAAATAGGCATCTCCTCCTTTCCTTTTTAATAAAGACATTATAACAATGCTAATGTAATGTGTAGGAATTCATTTACCCTGCTCATGCTACAGAAACCTTGATTTAGTAGATCTCCCTTCAGGTTACCGTGTCTGCTGCTGGCTGCAAATACAAGAAAGATGCTGACAGTTGTGAATTACTGGAGTTCTACAAATGATCGACTCCGGTGGTAAACAGGAGAGAAATAAAAGGTAAAGTTCGGTGGCCAGGTCAACGGGGATGATGCTGGCCTTTTCTACATAATTGAAGGCCTCCTGAACAGGCTGGCGAATAGGTGCCTCTTGGCAGAGGAGGAAGAGAACATCCAGATGGCTCCAAGTTGCAGGACACGGAGGTTAATGGAAAAGTGGGAACGGCCGTGTTTTATGGGCCCTGTGAAAGATGGATGGCAGGAGATGGGCAGGAGGAATTATTTCTTATCTGGGAGAGGCTGAGGTGAAGAGACAGAGCAACAGTGAGGAGGGGAGAGCCCCCACGAAAGGGGCGTGGCTGCAGGGGAACCTGGGGGACATCTGAGAGGCCAGGTCAGCCTTGCCCGGGGGCCCTGGCCTCATCCGTAGTTAAGCATCGGGCTGTGAAAGCGAACGACCCACACCTGTCTGCCTGGGAGAATGCCCGCCCCCTTCCCATGGACCACCCTCTGTCGCGACCAGACGTGCAGACCCAAGGGCCCTCCGCGTGTCCGAGGACGCCTGGGCGCCGTGGGGACCTCCTCCCCATCCACCTGCCGTATGGCCGTCCTGCAAGAGTGATTCGTCAAGCCTCCTGGTTGCCAGACTTGTGGGCTGGAAACTGCCAGGTGGAAGGGAGACCACTTTTAAAGAGCAGTTTTAACAACCTCCTCATCTTCCATCGGAAGCCTTGCCTCCCGGCTCGGCACACTAGATGACTTAAGGTGTTCACGCCACCATCAATGTCTGAGCAGACAAAGACCGTGTCCCCCCATCCACCCACCCAGCCCCAGTCTCCAGGTTGTCTTTCTGCTGCGTGCACAGATTTTTGAAAAGAGAGTACAATAAATTCCACGCACGACGGCTTACTGCTGGCCAAAGAGTGAGCTCCTGAGATGCGCCTTTTATTTATTGGGGTTGGGGAAGGGAGGTGGTAATGTTTCCTGTATTGGATGCCTTATACTTTGCAGACCTTTGGGGACTCATCTCTGCTGAATTCTTTAACAGCTGAGATGACAAGGATGTCCATTACCCAAATGGACAGCACTCTCTATTGATCAGGACTCCACTTAGCAATCTCATTTGTCATCCTGTTTTGTCTCATCTTCCCTGGTCTCCGTGTGAAGGGGGAATCTTTTTTTTTCAGGTGTTGGAAAGTTAATCTACATTCCAGGCACAGCTGAGCAATTAAAACATATAATGAGCAGAACACTTTAGCGGCTGCACCCACAGAGAAGCCTGAATCGGGCTTCTCCCTATCTCCCCCACACAGGCCAGGGGAGTTAAAGAGGTAATCCACTCCCGGAAAAGCCCGGAAGTCTGTGCGACCCCATAGACAGTAACCCACCAGGTCCCCCATCCCTGGAATTCTCCAGGCAAGAACACTGGAGTGGGTTGCCATTTCCTTCTCCAATGCATGAAAGTGAAAAGTGAAAGTGAAGTCGCTCAGTCGTGTCTGACTGTTGGCGACCCCATGGACTGCAACCTACCAGGCACCTTCGTCCATGGGATTTTCCAGGCAAGAGTACTGGAGTGGGGTGCCATTGCCTTCTCCGATAACTCATCCTACTATAGCTTTATTTAACCTATTAATTTCCCCAGTTTGTAATCATTAGGCCTTATCTGTCATCTATGGGAAGTGAGCCTTGATAATACCTGTCTTATTATAAATGTCTCATTTTAACCCTCTTTTCCATAAATGAATTGTTATTTTATAACTAACCTATATTCTACTTTTATAACTAGTCCTAGTGTACCCCCTTCTCTGAAAATCTTAAAACCCAAGTGTTTAGAAAGCATCTTAGCCAGTATTTTGATCAGTGATATATATATATGTATTCTTTCTTTTTTACTAAGCAACACAATTATAAAGATTAGGCTATGGTTCTATAGTATTTTTAAAACTTGCAAAACCTTTCGGTGTGCACAATCAAATTGTAACTCCAGGGAAGTTGGTCAGTCAGTTCAGTCGCTCAGTCGTGTCTGACTCATCGCGACCCCATGGACTGTAGCCCACCAGGCTCCTCTGTCCAAGGAAGGCAAGTCCAAAGAGGAGGGGAACTTGCACAATGGAGTTTGGTCATTAGGGTTATGAACGGCGGATGTCACACAGGCTGGAATTCTCGTCCTGGCTCCACCACTTACTAGCCCTAAGCCTCTCTAACCTCGTAGAGAACTAATGGGGAATGCATGAGCTGAAATATGTAAATTTCATAGCACAATGTCTGACACATGGGAACCACACTCAAAGCTAGCCATACACAGTTTCCATGTACATACAGTTGGGCAGGAGAGCAAGCAGGGGCAGAAATCTTGCCTCTTCAACTTGCCAAGTCATGTGCTCTGACACTGTGGCCTTGAGGTCAAAGGGTCATTTTTATCTTTTTTTTTTTTCAAAAGTACTGTCTAGTTAGCACGCCTTATACTTGGAGGGCTGTGTCCACTTCAAGTGGATGCCCTTTTCCAAATCACACAAGGACACCACCAGGGCTAGTGGAATCCCATCACCACCACCCATTCAGGGAAGAGTAGGTTGATAGATCTAGACTTCCAAAATTTGGACTCTAAATCTAGTTGTTTTTCTGTAATACTCCCTCACCTCTGTATCTTCTCAAATGAAGGATGCCCTATTCAGTCGCTAAGTCATGTCCAACTCTTTGTGACCCCATGCACTGTAGCCTGCCAGGCTCCTCTGTTTTCTCTATCTCCCGGAGTTTGCCCAAACTGCTCATGTCCACTGAGTCAGGGATGCTATCTAACCATCTCATCCTCTGCCACCCCCCTTCCCCTTCTGTCTTCAGTCTTTCCCAGCATCAGTGTCTTTTCTAGTAAGTCAGCTCTTCACATTGGGTGGCCAAAGTATTGGAGTATGTTTCAGCATCAGTCCTTCCAATGAATATTCAGGGTTGATTCCTTTAGGGTTGACTGGTTGGATCTCCTTGCAGTCCAAGGGACTCTTAAGAGTCTTCTCCAGCACCACAGTTTGAAAGCATCGATTCTTTGGAGCTCAGCCTTGTTTATGGGTCCAACTCTCACATCTATACATGACCACTGGAAAAACCATAGCTTTGACTATATGGACCTTTGTCAGCAAAGTGACATCTCTGCTTCTTAATACACTGTTTACATTTGTCGTAGCTTTCCTTCCAAGGAGCAGGTGTCTTTTAATTTCATGACTACCGTCACCATCTGCAGTGATTTTAAAACCCAAGGGAAAAAAAAAACTTGTCAGTGCTTCCACTGTTTCCCCTTCTATTTGCCATGAAATGATGGGACCAGATGCCATGATCTTAGTTTTTTTTTTTTTAATGTTGAATTTCAAACCAGTTTTTTCACTCTCCTCTTTCACCATCACCAAGAGGCTCTTTAGTTCCTCTTCACTTTCTGCCATTAGAATGGTATCATCTGCATATCTGAGGTTGTCGATATTTCTCTCAGCAGTCTTGATTCCAGCTTGTGATTCATCCAGCCTGGCGTTTTGCATGATATACTCTGAATATAAGTTAAATAAGCAGGGTGACAATATACAGCCTAGTTGTATTCCTTTCCCAACTTTGAAACAGTCAGTTATTCCATGTCCAGTTCTAACTGTTGCTTCTTGATCCACACACAGGTTTCTCAGGAGGCAGCTAAGGTGGTCTGGTATTCTCATTTTTTTAAGAATTTCCCAAAGTTCGTTGTGATCCACAAATTCAAAGGTTAAGGCTTTAGCATAGTCAGTGAAGCAGAAGTAGATGTTTTTCTGGAATTCCCTTGCTTTCTCTAATCTAACAAATGTTGGCAATTTGATCTCTGGTTCCTCTGCGTATTCTAAACCCAGCTTTTACATCTGAAAGTTCTCAGTTCACATACTGCTGAAGCCTAGCTTGAAGAATTTTGAGCATAACCTTAATGTGAAATGAGTGCCATTGTATGGTAGTTTGAACATTCTTTGGCCTTGCCCTTCTTTGGGATTGGAATGAAAACTGACCTTGTCCAGTCCAGCGGCTAGAGGATGCCTATAAACGTGCTTTGTGTGCAAGAAAAGGTGACAGAAGTGTCATTTGCTATTTAAGTTTTCCATTATGAATCAAGGTACCCTCTTAATTCTTGTACGATTCCAAAAGACGTGATGTGTATTCAGGAAAGACAGTCACTGCAGAATAAGATGGAAACGAGTTCTTTGTGGCACTAGCAAGCTCAGGAACAAAGGCATCAGTGATTATGCTAGTGAAGCAGGTGTGTTAGCAAAGTTCTACTGAAAGAAGAGGCTAGAATGACACAGAGGACAGTTGGTCTGGGTGTGAAGAACCTGCTGTTACCACTAAGGTATCACGTAGCAGGAGCCACTTTTCTATCTGGCAGCAGACATAAATCTTGTTCTAGCACTTGTTCACTGGTGTTTTCTCGGGAGAGAAAAAGGTACCGCAAAACAAAAGTACTCATTCTGCTCCTGCAAAAGCATCATCTTTCAAGTGCAGCAAATTGAATCCACTTTGAAAGTTTAATTAAAACCTTACTTGAATTAAACTAACAAAGTTCAATTCACCATGTTTAAAATTGTGCTTCTGGTGAGAGGGGATAGGGGGAGAGGGCTGGATTAGGAGTTTGGGATTAGCAGATACAAGCTACTATATATATAGAATCGGTAAACAACAAGGTCCTACCATATAG
>NW_011495083.1:0-651 GCF_000754665.1 Bison bison bison
AGGTCAACAGAGGGTAGGGAATCAACATACTGGGGAACCCAAGGAAGACTCTGGATGGGGAATTATCCACTTGACACCTCTGAAAGGACTCTAGCCTCAGGCTGATCAGATGCAGAACTATAAAGACCAAAACAAACAAGAGTAAACTACAGGAGATAAACTTAAATTTGTTAGGCAGTTTGTTTTGCTTGTAAGGACATACCGGTAAATTTGACTATACCTTTGGGATGTTCTATTTCTTGCTTGAGGCTGTGGTTATTGTATAAAATTACCAAAACTCATCAAAGTAAACACTCATTGGGAACAGGTCAAGGTCAGATAAAGAGCCCTAGAGAGCTCACCCAGCCTCCATCCACAGCATGTGGATTTCTGACTATTAATGAAGAATAATAACATGTCGTATTCTGAAAATGGTGCAAAGAATCGTAGTTTGAAATTAAACATTTATATCCATTCACAATCAATAGTTACTGAGGGCCGAGCATGACCAATCTTCCTAAACCGTCTCAGCACTCGGCCAGTTCACATCCCCCCCTCATGTCATCAGATTCTCTGAAAAGTGTCTCCAGAGAGTCTGTCTCAATACCAGACAGTTTCCACATCCGCACTCCCTTTGCAAGGGGAAAGTTCACTGAGGTGTGGCCAGTGTCA
>NW_011495084.1:0-497 GCF_000754665.1 Bison bison bison
TTGGGAAGATCCCCTGGACAAGGGAAAGGCTACCCACTCACTCCAGTATTCTGGCCTGGACAATTCCATGGGCTGTCCTGTGAAAACTGAGGAGTATCTCTTCCTCTCAGAGAAACAAGTACCAGGCAGTGGAGCACTTCCCGGTCACCCCTAATTAGAACAGAACAGCCAGAGAGCTCCCAGCACTCCTGGCCCCTGTGTGCACCTCCACGGGTACTGTGGGTGGAGAGGACAGGTCCCCACCTGCCCGGGGCCCTCAGTGTGGAGAGGAAGAGCCTGAAGCCTCTGCCTGGGCCAGAGTCACAGAGACTACCTCCCCAGGTCATCAGTGCTTCTCTCTGAGAAGTGAAGTCTCCATTGCTGGTATGTAAGTGGGGTAACGTCAGAGAGCCAGAGTGGGTTCACCCAGTCCCTTCCCCTGAGAGGGGAGGTATTGCCAGGAGTTGTGTCCTTTTCCCAGGACTCTTAGAAGTGGCCTAGCCTTGTCTAGTCACTTG
>NW_011495084.1:3064-3682 GCF_000754665.1 Bison bison bison
TTTCTTCATTTGGTTCCTTTTTGGGAAAAAGGGTATTAAAAAGCCAAGACCTGGGTGAAGGGGGCCAAAAGACACAAACTTCCACTGTAAAATAAGTTATACAGTAGGATTAACTATAGTCACCAGACTGCACGTTACATCCTCGTGAAAGTGAAAGTCCCTCTGTCATGTCCGACTCTTTGCAACCCCATGGACTATACATTTCATGGAATTCCCGCCTACAACGTGAGAGACCCGAGTTTGATCCCTGGGTTGGGAAGATCCCCTGAAGAAGGGAAAGGCTACCCACTCCAGTATTCTGGCCTAGAAAATTCCATGAACTCCATAGTCAACCGGGTCGCAAAGAGTTGGACACGACTGAGCAACTTTCACTTTCATGAAGGTGTAATATCCAGTCTGGTGACTATAGTTAATCCTACTGTATTGAAT
Organism: Bison bison bison; assembly: GCF_000754665.1. Taxonomy (NCBI): domain Eukaryota; kingdom Metazoa; phylum Chordata; class Mammalia; order Artiodactyla; family Bovidae; genus Bison; species Bison bison. The sequence continues at coordinate 3,494 of NW_011495084.1, forward strand.
ACTTGAAAGGTGATAAGAGAGTAGACCTTAAAGGTCCTTCCCACAAGAAAAAAATCGTAATTGTGTATGTTAAACAAAACCCCAAGAAAGTGGGGCTGGAATGCTGTTTGCTACCAGTGTGTCATTGCTTCTGGGGCCTCTCAGCCTACAGAATTAGGGAGTGTGTATGTGTCTGTGTGTGAGTGTGTA
>NW_011495084.1:3987-4549 GCF_000754665.1 Bison bison bison
TCTCTGGCAGAAAGACTGTTGTGAGTTGATTCTGTTTTTCAGAAATAGACACAGGAGAAACTCTGAAGATAGAGTAGAAGTTATTCTTCTGAGGGACATTTACACTGATAAAGGAAATCTCCATTTGTAAAGGTGTCTCCCTCTCTGTACTAGAAAAAGAATGATGGCTCTAAATCACAGCAGAATCCTGTTGAAGGACAGTCTTCAAGAAGGATGAAATCTGCATAACACACCCAACCCTGCTGTAGTTTAAGCTGCTTCTCCTGCTAACCTCTCATTGGCACTCCATCACCTTTTCTTTTGTCTTTAGGGGGAGATGGCATTTAAGGTGGTGGCTTGGGCTATCTCAGGGAGTTACTCAGTTCTTCTTGATATTTCACATGTGTATCAGAAATATACATGTTAATAAACTTCTGTTTTATTTTCTTTTGTTATTCTGTCATTTATTACAGGGATCCTCAGCTAAGAACTCAGAAGGGTAAAGGGAAATAAGCCCCTATGTCACCCTAAGTCAGCTTCAATAATTGCCATAATGAGCAGTATGATTCATCTGAAACTCACC
>NW_011495084.1:4649-5424 GCF_000754665.1 Bison bison bison
GAACTATAGTGTTTATAGGGAAAGTAGGGGAAAATAATTTTTTCCGTTTTTAAAACCTGTTTTCCAAATGGGGAATTGGTTCTCCTCTAGTGAGGAGAGGGGCTAGTGAGTTTTCATGGTTGTTTATTTGGTTTGGTTTGGTGAATGTCAATTTGAGCTCATGGATTTAAGCATTTCTGATCTGCTTCAGTCCATTTTATTTGTTATGCTTGTGTCAACCTTTGGCCATCTTTGGGCAGTGGGAGTATATTCAGGTTGGGTCCTAAGTCTTTTGCACATACTCTAGAAGTCTTGGCTAGTTGTTTGTTGTTTTTTTTAATGTCTTTTTTTGTTTGTTTTGTTTTTTGGTTTCTGGTGTGACAGGATGTTTCTAGTTCATTTTGTACAGCATTTGCTCAGCCCTAGAATCATCCATTTCTCCAAGCAGCCCTGTCTTCTTTTAGTGTGAAATGGTATTTAAAGACTATAGTCTGGATGCTAGAGGGGCTTATTGCTCTTGCTTATTGTTTCTTGGCTTTTTTTCATTAGACCAAGTTAGAATACATTTTTAAGGTAAGCAAATATGTTTATATGGGTGTTTCCAATCCAAATCAGATACAGGACACTATTTTTTTTTACTTCATCTTATTGTGCTTACATCTGTCTCTCTTTTCTCCCATCATCCATTCTCTTTGTCCCATGTCTAAGTCCAATTCTCAATGATATCAACATAATTATTCATTTGTTTTACCTTATAATGTGACTTCTGAAAACATAATAAGATTTATCTTTTGGC
>NW_011495084.1:8555-8908 GCF_000754665.1 Bison bison bison
GCTGTCCTGTTAAACGACTCTCCATCTCTAACCTTTCGTTGTATGTGGAGGGGATGGATTTACTCAGTCTACCTTCGATGGCCTCAGTCACTTGTGCCCTGTGTGTTCTGGAAGCTTTGAAGAATCATATTTAATATGTGTCTTCTTACTCTCTATATGTACTTGGGGTTTCGTTTTCACAATTTTGTGCTATTCATTATTTTGCTTTCTATTTTTTCTTTTTGAGAGACATTACTGGAAAATTGTTTTTTACTTGCTGCTATTTTTCATATGGAACATAATATCAATTTTCTGTTTTCCATAGTTGCAACTTATGCCAGGATGGAAATTCCTTGTGTGTTATACTTTTCATT
>NW_011495084.1:9008-10842 GCF_000754665.1 Bison bison bison
ATGAGATGGCTGGATGGCATCACTGACTCAATGGACATGGGTTTGGGTAAACTCCGGGAGTTGGTGATGAACAGGGAGGCCTGGCATGCTGCGGTCCATAGGGTTGCAAAGAGTCAGACAGGACTGAGTGACTGAACTGAACTGAAGAGCCTCAGTGGTTTCACTCACTCCCTACCCTGAGTGGGGAGGAGTGACCAGGGTTTATGTCCTCTTTGTGGGAACCTTAGAAATGGCTGGCCTTGTCTAATCACTGACCTTTGTCCAAGGCCACTTTTGCTGGTTGTGTCAGTTTTAGGTAGAGGCTATAGGAAGGCACATATTTGTGTAAATCTTCACTTGGGAGCTCAACTGATGGGCAGGGAGTAAGCAGAATCCTCTGTGTTCCAAAGTGAGCTTTGTGCCTGGACTCAGGGCTGGTTCCCCCAAGAGCTGGGTGGTCTTTGCATTTATTTCCCAACCCTTTCTTCCATGTGTCCCTCACTTCTGCTTAACCCGGGAGGCTGACGAGTGGCTGCTAGTGGCAGAGATACTGTGGGCTCAGAGCAACCACTGAGGATCACACAGCAAGGGAGAGGAGGAGGGGGCATTGAGCCAAGTGGACAGGGACCTGCAGAGCAGACCTGCTGTGTGCACCCTTCTGGTTCCTGAGAGCTTAGCATTAGCCATTAGGTGTCAGTAATATCCACAGTGATGACCTTGAGACATATATGAGGGTGATGCTTTTCAATTCATTAGAAAAAAAAAAAACTGTATTTTTACTGTCTCATTGAAAACTTTTTTAAAAAATTGAATGATGATTGACTTAAAATATTATATTAGTTTCTAGTGTATAGCATAGTAATTCAATATTTTTTTTACATTATAAAATGATCACCCTGATCAGTCTAGTTACCCTCTGTCACCATACAAAGTTATTCCAGTGTTACTGACTGTATTTCCTATGTTGTAAATTACATTCCCATAACTGGAAATTTGTGCCTCTTTATCTCCCTCACCTATTTCACTCATTCTCCAATCCCCCTCAATCCATTATCTTTAATAAGTCAAGGAAATAGGTGACTCCTTTAAAAAGATTACTTTCATAATGGTGACAAATTCATAATTCTGCTTAGAAGTGAAACTTTTAATTACTGTCCAGGAAAGTTGGCTTCTAGAAGTGACTTTTCTTAAGAGTTCTTGTTCTGCCATGATGGCCTGTAAACAGCAGTGAGTTTTCTAAGCCCTTTGGGAAACAGCCTCTGCCATTAAGAATAGAATAGGTCTCTTCCCAGGACTCCTGTCTTTTGTGCAAACTGTAGAAATCTTTGCTAATTTTTCACTTTCTGGTGTGATGAGAAGGTTCTGATTTACAGTTACACAAAAGAATCTGTGCATCTTTAAGTACAAACTTGGCCCAGCCCTGGAATCTCCATTTCTCCAAGCAGCCATGGCTCCTTCTCATGGGAAATGGTATTTAGAAACTATGGTCTGGGCACTAGGGGTGTTCACTGCTGTTGAGTTGGCTATTGTTTCTCAGCTTTTTCACTGGACAAAGATATTATACATTTTTTGTAGTAAACAGACCTTGAGTTTATATGGATATTTCCAGTCGAAATCGGATTCAGGGCAGTAGTGCTTGTACTTTATCTTTTTACGCTTAGATTGGTATCTCTTTTCCTCTCATCATCTTTTCTCTTTTCTGCCATGCCTAATGGTGGCTCAGATGGTAAAGAGTCTCCCTGCAGTATGGGAGACCTGGGTTCTATCCTTGGGTTGGGAAGGTGCCCTTGAGGAAGGCATGGCAACCCACTCCAGTATTCTTGCCTGGAAAATTCCATGGATAGAGGAGGCTGGC
>NW_011495084.1:10942-11487 GCF_000754665.1 Bison bison bison
TTCAGAGCTGTGAAGAATTCTTGTGAAAGAATAAGAACTATATTCTCAATTGGTTTGTGGAAAGAATATACATGTGGTATAGATTGATGTCAGAGAGGAAAGGTTTAAGGGACAGTGTTTGACCTTGTTCCTGCTTATCAAGAAAGTTTTAATTCGGTTAGCTTCATGATTGATAATGAATATTTTCTCAGTTGTTTTATTTCTTATTAGTTGATGGTGAGAATCGGGAATGTACAGATGAGAGAATTCCTTGGTGGTGTCTGCCCACAGCAGTGTACACGTGGTGGGGGCAGCTCCCGGGAATGGCTGCCACCAGTGTCTGTGTCCCCAGGGTGAGCCACAGCCACTCCTTGCCTCTCTGAGAGACTCTCCAAGACAAGCAGAGTCTTCTGAAATTCAGTCTACCCTTGGGATTCACACCACCATTTCATTTGGAGTTAATACTTGGACTAGAGCATTGAGCATATGCAGGAGTTAATCTTCTGGTAGCTGGACAAACTTTTGCCTGGTTTGCCTCAGACAGTTTTACCAAATGTCAGAAATGG
>NW_011495084.1:11587-12002 GCF_000754665.1 Bison bison bison
ATAGATTGATGTCAGAGAGGAAAGGTTTAAGGGACAGTGTTTGACCTTGTTCCTGCTTATCAAGAAAGTTTTAATTCGGTTAGCTTCATGATTGATAATGAATATTTTCTCAATTGTTTTATTTCTTTTTAGTTGATGGTGAGAATCAGGAATGTCCAGATGAGAGAATTCCTTGGTGGTGTCTGCCCACACCAGTGTACATGTGGTGGGGGCAGCTCCCGGGAATGGCTGCCACCAGTGTCTGTGTCCCCAGGGTGAGCCACAGCCACTCCTTGCCTCTCTGAGAGACTCTCCAAGGCAAGCAGAGTCTTCTGAAATTCAGTCTACCCTTGGGATTCACACCACCGTTTCATTTGGAGTTAATATTTGGACTAGAGCATTGAGCATATGCAGGAGTTAATCTTCTGGTAGCTGG
>NW_011495084.1:12102-14163 GCF_000754665.1 Bison bison bison
AATATTGTTTCTCAGTGAAAAACTCCAGATGTGCTTAGGCAGTAATGACCTGCCTTTATTTACACTCCTGTTTGCTGGATTTATTGAATTTATCCATATTATCTTTGGTGAGTGCTATTACTCTTATTTCTCCTATCATTACAAGGATGTTAGGCTCAAAAGGAGAGCTGAGTAACAGGCAACAATATTTCCCAAATAGAATCATAAGTTTCAGGAAAGTTTTGGATGGCAGATATTACTGCTGGGCTTCTGGTGGTTTGTGGCTCCAGCACTGGACTGCCCTTGGCGGCACCTGGGCTGGGACTGCCCATGTGTACAGTTTGATGTTCTTGCTTCTCTGGGTGAGCCTGCACATTTCCATCTCAGGAAACTGTAAACAGTGTGTTTGACAATCCACTGTGTGAAGGACTCTTCCAAGAGCTCTCTATGCCTCTTAGGATGGGTGACAGGACATGGTGGAAATGTATCAGTTATATTTTACTCAGGTCTGATCATCTTACTTACACTTCTTCAACTAAATAGTGTTCCCTTTATCCTCTATAGTAGATGAGAATCTCCATGACTTCGTGGAGGAAGAGGCAGTTGGTGCAGCCTGTTAATGTGTGTGTGTGTGCATGTGTCCATTTGTATAGAACAAGACAGGAATGTTAAGGTTTAATGAGACCCCCATATGAGGGATGGGGACATCTTTTGATAAATATCCTGATCAAGCACTGGTTGGCTGAGCAGAAAATGCTTGTTTTTGTTTTTTGGTATTTGGTGTTATGGATTTGCCTTCCCTCCTCTTGTGTGTGTGTTCCTCAGCTTCAGACAGACAGAAGAGAGCTATCAAAGCATACCTGTCAGGTAAGCAAAGCTTACCCTGTCTGTGTTAGTAAGGCTGGATTACCAAAAAAGGAAAAGCCCTGTTCCTGAAAGACTTCCAAACTTTTAGCATTTTGTCTTTTGAGAAGTCTGTGGAGGAAATGATATGTGGCCCAAGGTGTTTAGTTTTGGTAACTTGGATTTGTTGAATGATTTTCCTTGATGGTAAAGAAGGGGACCTAGGAAGAAGGCGACCTTCAAGGGGTGACTAGAGAGAGGAAGTAGGTTGTGAGGTGGAGTGGCTGTTTGGCAGGGTGGGTAGGTGTTGCCGTTCCTTTGCCTTTTTCTTTGGGAAAGGAATTTGCTTTCCCTAAGTTTTACTCAGGGTGGAAGCCTCAGTGCACCCTGAGTCAATTGGTTTAGGCCTTGGGGAAGAGATGATTGGTAACATTTCTTCCAAATCACCAACTTCAGTGGATGGTGGATCAAGAACTAAGGAAGACATGATTTTTTAGCCTGGCCTCCACCATGTTTAATTTTTTTACTCCAAGGAACATTCCAACTTCTAGAGGGTAGAGGCATAGTGAGGCAGTGCTCTCGGGAGCTGAGAGCCTGCAGAGCTGCCAAACCTGGTTTCTTTGTGGTACTCCAGCCAAAGCCGGTTTCTATTCCCTGGATCTACGTGTGGAGTTTGGGGTAGAAAAGGGTGGATGTGTTTGTGCCAGTGTCTCGCTTCATAAGGATTCATGAAGAAGGTGATGAAAGCGTGTCTCCCATATGTAAACCACATTCACTTTCTATTGGGCTGGGACACTGAGAGTATGGGGGACAGGGGCAGGCTGCCAGCAGGCTTGTTCCTGTGGAAGCAGATTTCTTCCTTTTCTTCTGCCACCTTTTTCTTTATTCATCTTAAGGCTCAGTTGGTATTGAGCCTGTTTGTGATATTTGTTGAGCATCCACGGTGTGCTAAGCACAATGTACTAAGGCTTTACTATGTTTGAATGGAAAATTTTGCCTTAAGGTTAAACTGCTGCCTGCTTGTCTTATATGAGATAATAAATCTGCATAGTTTTAAATTAGTCACAAATGTAGCATTTTGTCAAAATGTATTTTAAACATGCTAATGATAAAAGTAAATTTGTATAAAGAAAAACTGACATTTCTAATTAAGAGTTTTTTCTTTTCTTTTAGGAAGGCACCAGAGTAGTTCAACCCATATTTTTGGGGAAAATGATTAGTTATGTTGAAAACTATGAT
>NW_011495084.1:14263-15233 GCF_000754665.1 Bison bison bison
TAGTGAGGCTGTTTGCTCACCTGGGTTATTAAAGACTATCTCTCAGCAGATAAACCCAGACACTTAGGCAGTAATGACCTGCCTTTATTTTGCACTCTTTTTTGCTGAATTTCTTGCATTTATTAGTATTCTTTTAGATGGGTGATATTACTCCTTACTCCTCCTGTAATTGAAATGATATTAGGATCAAATAGATGAGTAACAGACAGCTGAGTAACACCCAACAAAGGTCCATCTAGTCAAAGTTGTGGTTTTCTAGTAGTTATGTATGGATGTGAGAGTTGGACTATAAAGAAAGCTGAGCACTAAAGAATTGATGCTTTTGAACTGTGATGTTGTAGAAGACTCTTGAGAGTCCCTTGGACTGCAAGGAGATCCAACCAGTCTATCCTAAAGGAAATCCATCCTGAATATGCATTGGAAGGACTGATGCTGAAGCTGAAACTCCAATATTTTGGCCACCTGTTACGAAGAACTGGCTCTTTTGAAAAGACCCTGATGTTGGGAAAGATTGAAGGCAGGAGGAGAAGGGGACGATAGAGGATGAGATAGTTGGATGACATCACTGACATCAGTTTGAGCAGGCTCAAAGAGTTGGTGATAGAAAGGGAAGCCTGGCAAGCTGCAGTCCATGGGGTCATAAACAGTTGGACATGACAGAGACTGAACTGAACAGACAGCAGTGATTTCCAAAGAGAATCACAGTTTTAGGGCATTTTGGGATGGCAGGTGTTACCACTGAGCTTCTGGTGGAGAGCCCCAGGTTTGTAGTCTGCAGCACTGGGCTTCCCTTGATCATATCTGGGCTGGGACTGCCATGTGTAGTTTGACTTTTTGCTTCTCTGTATAAGTCTCCAGACTTCTATCTCAGTAAACTGTATCAACAGTGTGTTTTACAATCTATGAGGGGCTCTTCTTAAGCTCTTAGTGCCTCCAGGGGTGAATCATGAGGCTTCCTAGAAATGTAACA
>NW_011495084.1:15333-15833 GCF_000754665.1 Bison bison bison
GTGTTCCCTTTATCCTCTATCGTGGATGAAAATCTCCATGAGTTCATGGAGGGAGAGGCAGTTGGTGCAGCCTGTTAACGTGTGTCCATTTGTGTAGAACAATACAGGAATGTTAAGGTTTAATGAGACCCCCATATGAGGGATGGGGACATCTTTTGATAAATATCCTGATCAAGCACTGGTTGGCTGAGCAGAAAATACTTGTTTTTGGTTTTTTTTTTTGGTGTTTGGTGTTATGGATTCTCCTTCCCTCCTCTTGTGTGTGGGTTCCTTAGCTTCAGACAGACAGAAGAGAGCTATCAAAGCATACTGGTCAGGTAAGCAAAGCTTACCCTGTCTGTGTTAGTAAGGCGGGATTGCCAAAAAAGGAAAAGCCCTGTTCCTGAAAGACTTCCAAACTTTTGACATTTTGTCTTTTGAGAAGTCTGTGGAGGAAATGATATTGCGGCCCAAGGCGTTTAGTTTTGGTAACTTGGATTTGTTGAGTGATCTTCCTTGAA
>NW_011495084.1:15933-16372 GCF_000754665.1 Bison bison bison
CCTTGGGATTCACACCACTGTTTCATTTGGAGTTAATACTTGGACTAGAGCATTGAGCATATGCAGGAGTTAATCTTCTGGTAGCTGGACAAACTTTTGCCTGGTTTGCCTCAGGCAGTTTTACCAAATGTCAGAAATGGAAACACTCACAGATTACAAATGCTGCTGCCAGCTGTCCTGCTCTCCATCTCTAACCTTTCCTTGTGTGTGGAGGGGTTGGATTTACTCAGTCTACCTTTGATGGACTCAGTCACTTCTGCCCTGTGTGTTCTGGAAGCTTTGAAGAATCATATTTAATATGTGTCTTCTTATTCTCTATATGTACTTGGGGTTTTGTTTTCACAATTTTGTGCTATTCATTATTTTGCTTTCTATTTTTTTTTTTTTGAGAGAAATTACTGGAAAATTGTTTTTTACTTGCTGCTATTTTTCATATGGA
>NW_011495084.1:16472-17231 GCF_000754665.1 Bison bison bison
CTGCAGCACTGGGCTTCCCTTGATCATATCTGGGCTGGGACTGCCATGTGTAGTTTGACTTTTTGCTTCTCTGTATAAGTCTCCAGACTTCTATCTCAGTAAACTGTATCAACAGTGTGTTTTACAATCTATGAGGGGCTCTTCTTAAGCTCTTAGTGCCTCCAGGGGTGAATGATGAGGCTTCCTAGAAATGTAACATTGAGCCTTTGTGTTTTTGAGAACTGGTCATCTTCCTCTGATATGGTCATCTTACACATAATTCTTCCAATAAACAGTCTTCTCTTCTCTGGAGTAGATGAAAGCGCCTATGACCTTGTGGGAGGTAAGGCACGTGTTAAGGCCTGTGAAAATGTGTGTGTGTAGAACAAGACAGACATTTAGGACTTCTGTGTCACATCCTTTTGAGAGATGGGGTCAGCTTTCTGTAAATAATCTGATCAGGCACTAGTTAGTTGAGCAGAAAATGCTTTTTAGTTATGCTTTGTGATTTGAGTTTGGGATTCTTCTCTTTCTCTTCCTCTTGTGGGTTCCTCAACATTTTACAGACAGAAGAGAGCTATCAAAAACAAACCTGTCAGGGGACTTCCCTGGTGGTCCAGTGGTTAAGAGTCTGCCTTCCAATGCAGGGGTCACGGATTTGATCCCTGGTCGCGGAACTAAGATATCACATGCCTCAGGGCAATTATGCTGGCGCTTTCCAACTAGAGAAGCCTGCACACTGCAATGAAGACCCAACGCAGCAAAAAAAAGAAAAAAAAA
>NW_011495084.1:17331-17777 GCF_000754665.1 Bison bison bison
TTTTTTTTTTTTTTTTCTTGTGATGCAGAGTTGGTGGAGTTGGGTAAGAAACCTTTTAAGGATGTGTGGAAATATAATGGAGAAACTATACTGAGTAGGGAAATTTTAGCACTTAATCCTGTGAGAAGTTCCCCTAAGAAGCAGGAAATGGGGCCCAAAGTCAAGTGCTTTCAGGAGGCTGAATACCAAGGACTCTACCAAGAAATGTCTGCCCCAGAGACTCTCAGATTCTTGTAGAACCTTTATCAAATGTTGTATTATAATAGACTCTTTTAAAAAATCTTTCATGATTTCATAGTTGTGAAGAATTCCTATGAAGATGTAATAACTCTATTCTGAATTGGTTTGTGGAAAGAATATTCACAAATCAAACTTAGACTGACGTTAAAGATGAAGAGTTTGAGGGAACAACTTTCGATCTTGTGCCTGCTTATCCAGAACATTTT
>NW_011495084.1:17877-19463 GCF_000754665.1 Bison bison bison
GAGATAGCCAACATACTCAAAATATCCAAAAAAACCCCTTGAAAGTCATTTCACCATCTTGGTTATATTAATCACTTTGATGCTTGGTTTCCACTTAAGTTAAGCAAGGGAAAAAAAGAAAAATCTTCTTGACCATTATTTCTGCATGCAATTCTCTACTGAAATGTAACTAATAATAAAATGCTCCTTTTTAAAAACAAATTGTGATGGGCAATGAAAAGTGGATACTGTACTCTAATGTAGAATGAAAGAGATCACTGGGTAAGTGAAATGAACCACCACCAACCACACCAAAGTACAGTTTTCATCAAGAGAAGGTGGTGTTGTGTATATGGTGGGACTGGAAGGGAGTCCTCTATTATGACCTCCTTCCAGAAAACCAAACAGTTAATTCCAACGAGTACTTCTCCTAGTTAGGCCACCTTAAAGCAGCATTTGATGAAATGTGTTGGAATTATTCAACAGAAAATGAATTATCTTCCATCAGGATAATGTAAGACCGCATGTTTCTTTGATGACCAGGCAAAAACGGTTATAGCTTGGCTTGGAAGTTCTGACTCAACTGCCATATTCACCAGACACTGCTCCTTCAGGTTTCTGTTTATTTTGTTTTTTACAAAATTCTCTTAATGGAAAAAGATTTAATTCCCAGGAAGACTGTAAAAGGCACCTGAAATCATTCTTTGCTCAAAAAGATATAAAGTTTTGGGAAGACGGAATTATCAGGTTTCCTGAAAAATGGCAGGAGATAGTGGAACAGAATTTTGAATAGGTTGTTCAACAAAGTTCTTGGTGAAAATGAAAAATGTGTCTTTTACTTAAAAACTGAAAGAACTTCTTGGGCAACCCAATACTAAGGCTTTATTGTCTTTGAATGTAAGATTTTGGCTGATGTTAAAACTGTTGTCTGCTTGTCTTACTGGAGAGAGTAGATCTGTGTATTTTTCTTTTAGGTTAGCCATAAATGTAGCATTTTGTTAAGATGGCTTTTTAACATGCTAACAATAAAAGTACAGCTTGTGTTAAGAAAAACTGGCATGACTTGTATTTCTAATTAAGGCTTTTTTTCTTTCAGGAAGGCACCAAAGTAGTTCTGCCCATATTTTTGGGCAAAATTATTAGTTATGTCGAAAACTATGATCCCGACAATTCTGCCGCTTTGCACGAAGCCTATGGCTACGCGGCGGGGCTGAGCGCCTGCGTGCTCGTGTGGGCCGTTCTGCACCACTTGTGCTTCTACCACGTGCAGCATGTGGGAATGAGGCTGAGAGTAGCCGTGTGCCATATGATCTACCGCAAGGTGAGTGTCACTCAGTACCATGGTGTGTACCTCTCCTGAAGCATCAGGAACATTTAGTTCTCTGTAAATTAAACATCTTGTAACTGGGATAATTTACACCTTCCTAGAGAAGCTTGCTATTTGCATCAGGCCAATTTTGTTGTTGTCATTTAAGTAAAATTTACCAGTAAATAATGAAAAGTTTTGTATTGAGATCAGGTCAGGGCTGCCTTTGATAAATTTTATCCACAGGTTTTTATGTAATATCCACGCAGCTTGTAATGGAATCTAATTAAAAAATAAGTAT
>NW_011495084.1:19563-19920 GCF_000754665.1 Bison bison bison
GTGAGATGTCTTCTCCTCATCTTTCCTTGAGCAGAGTCTTGTACTTTTCAGGATTGTGTGAAACTGGGGACCTGGCATCCCACTGTCTTGTCTGACAACAGCATCTGAGCTGATTTCCTTCTGGGTGATGTGGAAATTGCAATGGTGCCCCCATACTGCAGTCAGAGGTCTTCACTGTCATTTATCATCATCTTTGGTATTCTGTTTCATCTTTAACCATTTAGGAGATGGATCCTCAGATTTCCCCACAAATTGGCTAAATGTTTGTCTTTACAGATCATACTTAACTCTCATAATACTTGTGAAATTTTACCCAAACCGTGTTGTGAAACCTTAAGTCAGGTGTGAGGTGATGGT
>NW_011495084.1:20020-20883 GCF_000754665.1 Bison bison bison
CTGACCATGGATTCCAGGCTGCAGCAGGTCTCCAGCAGGTCTTTAAGGCTGTACATATTCCACTCCTAAAATGGCCCATTCAGCATTTCGTACTCTTTGCAGCTGAATTTTGAATGTGAAGGACGTATTGTATATAAAAATGACTGGCCATTTCCACAGCTTTGGTAAAATTACCTTTGGCTTTTGATCATTGTTTTTGTTGTTGTGATGGTGGTGGTAAAATACACCCAGTATAAAGCTGACCATTTTCACTCCTTTTAAGTACAGCATTTAGTGACATTAGGTACACTCACATTGTTGTGCAGCCATCACCATTATTCATCTCTGGAACTTTTTCTTTTTATTTTATTTTTTAACTTTACAATATTGTATTGGTTTTGCCATATATCAAAATGAATCCGCCACAGGTATACATGTGTTCCCCATCCTGAACCCTCCTCCCTCCTCCCTCCCCATACCATCCCTCTGGGTCGTCCCAGTGCACCAGCCCCAAGCGTCCAGTATCGTGCATTGAACCTGGACTGGCGACTCGTTTCATATATGATATTATACATGTTTCAGTGCTATTCTCCCAAATCATCCCACCCTTTCCCTCTCCCACAGAGTCCAAAAGACTGTTCTATACATCAGTGTCTTTTTTGCTGTCTCGTATACAGGGTTATTGTCCCAAACTGAACCTCTGCATCCATTAAACACTAACTCCCCAGCCCCTCTCCCAGCACCCAGCACCATTCTACTTCTTATCTCTGTGAATTTGAGTACTTTAGTACTTCATGTAAGTGGAATCATACAGTGTTTGTCATTTTGTGTGAGGCTTATGCTCTGTAGCATGATGTCTTCATGGTTCATCCATGTTGTGGCAG
>NW_011495084.1:20983-21971 GCF_000754665.1 Bison bison bison
TATTATTTTCCCAGATTCACTGATTTTCATCCTTAGCTCTGGATCTGTCTCAGCTCTGCTGTTTGTCACCTGTTCTCCCATTTCTGAAGGTAAATTGCCCCTTCATTTTTCCCACAAGCTCATTTTTCCTGCTTATATATTTCACTCAAGCATTTTTTCTTTGTCTGATATAGCTTGTTTCTGTTTTCTGTGTTTTTTAATTTTTCTTGTGAAGCAGAATTGGTGGAGTTGGGTAAGAAACCTTTTAAGTATGTGTGGAAATGTAATGGAGAAACTATAATGAGTAGGGAAATTTTAGCACTTAATCCTGTGAGAAGTTCCCCTAAGAAGCAGGAAATGGGGCCCAAAGTCAAGTGCTTTCAGGAGGCTGAATACCAAGGACTCTACCAAGAAATGTCTGCCCCAGAGACTCTCAGATTCTTGTAGAACCTTGATCAAATGTTGTTGTATTATAATAGACTCTTTTAAAAAATCTTTCATGATTTCATAGTTGTGAAGAATTCCTGTGAAGATGTAATAACTCTATTCTGAATTGGTTTGTGGAAAGAATATTCACAAATCAAACTTAGACTGACGTTAAAGATGAAGAGTTTGAGGGAACAACTTTCGATCTTGTGCCTGCTTATCCAGAACATTTTAATTGGTTAGTTTCAAGTTGATAGGGAATATTTTCTCAGCTGTTTTATTCCTCACTAGTTGAGGATTAGTATCCAGAATAGACAGAAGAGTAGAAGCTATAGGCTGTGGACTGGCATTACTCCTTAGTGAGGCTGTTTGCTCACCTGGGTTATTAAAGACTATCTCTCAGCAGATAAACCCAGACACTTAGGCGGTAATGACCTGCCTTTATTTTACACTCTTTTTTGCTGAATTTCTTGCATTTATTAGGATTCTTTTAGATGGGTGATATAACTCTTACTCCTCCTATAATTGAAATGATATTAGGATCAAATAGATGAGTAACAGACAGCTGAGTAACACCCAACAA
>NW_011495084.1:22071-22395 GCF_000754665.1 Bison bison bison
AATTTTAATCTTTCTCTCATGAATCAATCCTTGAAGATTGTCATTTTTGTCCCTACAATTTTCAAGCATTAAAAAAAAATGACTTGCCATTTATTGATTGATACATTTCCACAGCTTTGGTAAAATTACCTTTGGCTTTTGATCATTGTTTTTGTTGTGGTGGTGGTGGTAAAATACACCCAGTGTAAAGTTGACCATTTTCACTCCTTTTAAGTACAGCATTTAGTGACATTAGGTACACCCACATTGTTGTGCAGCCATCACCATTATTCATCTCTGGAACTTTTTCTTTTTCCCAAACTGAACCTCTGCATCCATTAAACA
>NW_011495084.1:22495-22841 GCF_000754665.1 Bison bison bison
AGAGAAGCCTGCACACTGCAATGAAGACCCAATGCAGCAAAAAAAGAAGAAAAAAAATAGGTTTGTGTTGGAGATTTCTTGGTGGATGATGTTTTACAGTCGAGTAGACCAGTTAAAGTTGATAGAGATCAAATCTAGACATTAATTGAGAACAACAATGTTATATCATATGGGAGATAGCCAACATACTCAAACTATCCAAAAACAAACAAACAAACAAACATTGAAAGTCATTGCACCATCTTGGTTATATTAATCACTTTGATGATTGGTTTCCACCAAAGTTAAATTCAGTTCGGTGGCTCAGTCGTGTCTGACTCTTTGCGACCCCATGGACTGCAGCACG
>NW_011495084.1:22941-25169 GCF_000754665.1 Bison bison bison
ATTACAAATGAGTAAAATCCTCAATGAAAGCTGAAACCAGGCGATTTAAATGAAAATTATTGATTCTTTTCCTATTTGTTACTTATCTAGAGCTCCTATTTCTTGGAAATACATTACTGGGGAAAATGTAGAATGTCTTCTCCCATCTTTGCTTGAGCAGACTCTTGTTAAATCTCGGGACTGTGTGGACTCAGAGGCCTGGCTCTCACTGTCTGTGTTTGGCACATGAGCCCAGTTTCTCCTTGGGTAACATACCTTCCAGTTAAGGGTCTTCATTGTCAGCCTTCATCATTTTTGTTATTCTCTTGCACCTTCTGCCATTTAGTAGACAAATACTCAGATTTCCCCACAAATTAGCTAGATGTTCATCTTTCCAGATCATACTTAGCTCCCATAAGTATGCAGGAAATTTCACCAGAACTGCAGTGTGAAAACCTTAAGTTAGATTTGAGATGATGGTTTAGTCAAACAAAGCTCTTTCTTTGCTGCACAAGTGAGCCACTGTCCACCTGTTTTTTTTTTCCTCTTCCTGCTAACACTTTGGAATGTCTCCTTTGGGGAATCTGATCTGACCTTGTATGTTGCTTATGGGAATGTAAACATCTCCCAGAGTGTTCATTTACTGGCTTAATTAGCCTAAAACAATTGTTTCTTTACAAGTCAGAAACTGTATACATAACCTGCAATTCCAGAAACATGGGAGTTTCCTCGTGCACAGCCTTACATGTAGATTTCTACTGACATGCAAAAATAAGACACTTCTTGCAGGTCACAGCTGGACCAATTCCTTAGGGTAAACCTGGTGCTGCCGAGCGGCTCTGAAAGGCCCCTGTGAACGTCTGTGGTTCATGCTGAGGCCCTGCCTCCTGATACCTGGTCCTGAGGAGAAATCAGGTCAGGTGTTGGAAATGGAATGGCTGCTAAGCTCAAAGTCATAGTTTGTAATTTTGAACAGGTATCATGTATAGTGGAGAAGGAAATGGCAACCCACTCTAGTATTCTTGTTTGGGGAATACCGTGGACAGAGGAGCCTGGAGGGCTACAATCCATAGGGTCACAAAGAATCAAACGTGACTGAGCGACTAGTACACACATCATATGTAAGATGACTTGTCATTTATTTACCTTTCTGCAGCTTTGATAAAATTGCTTTTGGCTTTGGTTCATTCATTTAAAAAAATTGTGGTAAAATATACACAACATAAAATTTACCATTTTAACTGTTTTTAAGTGCACCGTTTGGTGACATTAAGTACATTCACATTCTTGTGCAGCCATCACCACTCTGCATCTCCAGAATTTTTTCTCCTTCCCATACTGAACCTCTGCACTCATTAAACCCTAACTCCCCAGTCCCCTCCTCTTAGTCATCACCCTTCTACTGCTTCTTTCTATGAATTTTACTCCTCTAGGTCCCTCATATAAGTGAAATCATACAATGTTTGTCATTTTGTTTATGCCATGTAAGTACACTGTCTTTAAGATTCATCTGTCTTGGAACAAATGTCAGAATTTAAGTCCTTTTTAAAGATCAAATCATATTCCTTTACATGTATATACAACATTGTATGTATCCATTCATCTGTTAGTGGACATTTGAGTTGTTTCTACCTTTTGACTCTTGTACGTAGTGCTGCTATGAACATGGTGCACAAATAATCAGTTCAAATTTATGCTTTAATTTGAGTACATTCTCAGAAGTGAAATTGCTATACTATATGTTAATTTCATGTTTGGTCTTTTGAGGAACTGCCATAGTCTCTTCCATTGTGGCTATATCAATTTTAACTTGAGGACTAAATGAAACATTTTTATGAACCATGACATTTTGTTTGGATTGATGGCTACAGCTGGTGGTCTGTTGAAACAGCTCAAGGTGGTCTGTTCCGATTCCTCAGATCTCTAGGGAATTTTTCAGAGCCTTTTATCAAATGAAGGAATTGTACAGCATAGGCTGTGCTTTTTGTCAAGTCAGCAGACTGGCTACTGGTTAGTTTTAGAATGAGGAAATTAAGACCAAAGTGTTTAAATGATGTCACACCTCGTATTAATCTCTTTCCTTGAGGCAGCTTCTCCACTCTCATCTTGTTGTTGTTGTTCAAGCACTCAGTCCTGTGCAGCTCTTTGTGACCCCGTGGACTGCCGCACACCACCCTTCCCTGTCCTTCAGTGTCTCCTGGAGTTTGCGCAAACTCATGTCCATTGAGTCAGGGATGCCATTCAACCAT
>NW_011495084.1:25269-25806 GCF_000754665.1 Bison bison bison
ACAGGTGGGCTGATTCTTTAGGGCACAGCTGGTGCTGCCGAGCAGCTCTGAAAGGCCCCTCTGAACTTCTGTGGTTCATGCTCAGGCCCCACTTCCTGATCCCTGGTCCTGGGGAGGAATCAGATTGGGCATTAGAAATGGAATGGCTGCTAAGCCCGTAGCCATAGTTTGTTCTGACCATGGATTCCAGGCTGGGGCAGGTCTCCAGGAGGTCTCTAAGGCTGCACATATTCCACTTCTAAAATGGCCCATTCAGCATTTCGTGCTCTTTGCAGCTGAATTTTGAATGATTCAGAAGGAGGTATCATATATAAAAATGACTTGCCAATTTTATTTTATTTTTAAACTTTACATAATTGTATTAGTTTTGCCGAATATCAAAATGAATCCACCACAGATATACATGTGTTCCCCATCCTGAACCCTCCTCCCTCCTGCCTCCCCATACCATCCCTCTGGGTTGTCCCAGTGCACTAGCCCCAAGCATCCAGTATCGTGCATCGAACCTGGACTGGCAACTCGTTTCATACATGATAT
>NW_011495084.1:25906-27374 GCF_000754665.1 Bison bison bison
GCTTCAGTATCTGTCCTTCCAGTGAATATTCAGGGTTGATTTCCTTTAGGATTGAGTGGTTGAATCTCCTAGCTATCCAAGGGACTCTCAAGAGTCTTCTCCAACACCACATTTCAAAAGCATTAATTCTTTGGTGCTCAGCCTTCTTTATGGTCCAACTGTCACATCTGTACATGGCCACTGAAAAGACCATAGCTTTGACTATGTGGACCATTGTTGGCATAGTGATGTCTCCGCTTTTTAATATGCTGTCTAGTTTTTGGCTCAAAATTGCTTTGGTTGACCCCTAAGTCTATATCTATATTTCTTTATCCTTCAGGCAGGTCCAGGTTCACTGAGAAACAGGGTGGAGGGTTTTCCTTCTGTCTCCTGCTCCTCCCTTTGCTGTCCTTGTGGGCAGGGCTGGCGCCACATTGAATCATCAAAGGATGAACAAGTGTCCCTAGAGCCCTGCTTTCAGGCATCATACTGCTCATCCTGACACCACACAAGACCCCATGAAAATACAGTCCATTTTGCTATGTTCTCAGACTGACTTGGTATCAGTGCAGAAATCCGATTCTCTATATCTTTCTCTCATTTCAGTCACTTCATCTGAGTAGCTCAGCCATGGGGAAGACCACCACAGGCCAGATAGTCAACCTGCTATCCAACAATGTGAACAGGTTTGATCAGGTAAGCTGCCTGAGGGATCCTCTTCCATTCCCTATCGTTCTCACTGAATTTAGCTTATTGGGATGCCAGGTGCCAGGGTTTGGTGTGAGCCAGGATTCTGTTGAGGACATAAGACAAGGGTTCTCTTTATCCAATGCTCATTTCCTCTGTGTGCAGCTTAGATGTGATAATATGTGTTGTCCTGTAGATGAGGGTTTTATTTTTCTGACATTATCTATAACATACCTTAGTAATAGACAGGCAGCAGTGTTCTTGCCCAGCTTGGTTAGTATTCCTAGGGGTCCTCCTGGAGTGGCCCTTCTTGGTACATGGTGTTGGTGTTGTGGGATTGTCTTCCTCCTCCTCTGGATGATGTAGGCCTGGTGGGAAGGGATTGTTCTTTCTGTGTGCCCTGTACAGTGCCTGCTGCCTAGGGAGCCTTTGAGGAATATGCCAAGTGTGTGGTCCCCAGTCAGACACAGCCTCCTCTCTGCTGTCCCATCGTACCCATTTCACACTTACTTTATGAATAAATCATGTTACCCAGAGTGTTGTAGCTGTTGGTCAGATCTGTATAGACCACTTCTCTTTCCTGGATGATCCTGACCTTTAAGTTTGGGGGCTTCCCTTGTGGCTCAGGTGGTAAAGAGTCTGCCTGCAATGCAGGAGGCCTGGTTTCTATCTCTGGGTCAGGAGATTCCCTGGTGAAGGAAATGGCAATCCACTCTAGCATTCTTGCCTGGGAAAATCCCATGGACAGAGAAGCTTGGTGGGCTACAATCCATGGAGTTGCAAATTGGGCATGACTAAGAGA
>NW_011495084.1:27474-27911 GCF_000754665.1 Bison bison bison
CTGGTGGGCAGGGATTCTTCTTTCTCCTGTGCCCTGTTCAGTTCCTGCTACATAGTCAGCCTGGGAGGAAGATGCCAAGTGGGTGGTCTGCAGCCAGACATAACCTCCTCTCTGCTGTCCCATCATACCCATTTCACACTTACCTTATGAATAGATCACATTACCCAGAGTGTTGTAGCTGTTGGCCAGATTTGTATAGACCATTTCTCTTTCCTGGATGATCCTGGCCTTTAAGTTTGGGGGCTTCCCTTGTGGTTCAGATGGTGAAGAGTTCAACTGCAATGCAGGAGGCCTGGTTTCTATCTCTGCATCAGTAAGATTCCCTGAAGAAGGAAATGGCACCCCACTCTAGCATCCTTGCCTGGGGAATTCCATGGACAGCGAAGCCTGGTGGGCTACAATCTATGGGGCCACAAAGAGTTGGACATGGCTAAGCA
>NW_011495084.1:28530-29180 GCF_000754665.1 Bison bison bison
AATAGGAATATCGTGTCTTGCTGGGATGGTGGTTCTCGTTATTCTTCTGCTTCTGCAAAGCTGTGTTGGAAATTCATTTTCATCACTCAGGTAAGAGAAACACTGATTTAAAAAACAGGTGATATGTGCTTGGTAGCATTCACCATTTGCTTAATGCTTCTGTTCAAAAACAAAACCAGTGCCTTTTCTAGTCTCTTCTTTGCATGTGTTTTAGACTCTTCAGTCTTAGCCAGTGGAGGCTACAGCCCTAAGCTGCAGGCTGATTTTGAAGAGAGAAAGGTGACGACACTCATTGGCTCCTCCCTGCACCATACCTGAAAAGTGGAGTGTCTTTGAGCAGAAGATATCTATATTGAAATTATTTAAACATTATTAAATAGTAATAATCCTATAGGCTCAATTTTAGCTGCATGTATTTTTGTTATGATCATGGTAGAGCAATTTTCAGGTATCTATGTTCATGTCTTGTTTTTAATTCAGAGTTTCCATTAACTTATAAGAGCCTCAAGGACAAGGTCAATCTTAATTAACTATGCTTTTATATAGCCCCACAGTCCCAGCACAGAGAAGGCAATGGCACCCCACTGCAGTACTCTTGCCTGGAAAATCCCATGGATGCAGGAGCCTGGTAGGCTGCAGTCCATGGGGTC
>NW_011495084.1:29280-29863 GCF_000754665.1 Bison bison bison
AAGCAGGTCCCAGAAGGTTGGAGGTGGGTCATTGTCCTGGAGTCAGGTGATGGAGGTATTATGCTGTTCGAAGTTTGTTTTCCTTGAGTTTTTTTTTTTTTTCTTCTTCTTCTTCTTTTTTTTTTGATTTTACATGTGATGTTTTTGTCTATTTGAAATTTCCTTTCCTGTCTTGCTATGGAGAGATGTTCCTTACCCTTTAAGGCCCTGTTGCAGTACTTCCATGTCTCTGAAGCTCTTGCTCTCCTTTCCCAGTGCAATGAACAGCCCAAACTTTTCTGCTCCCCAGCAGTTCACTCCTGTTTTATCATAGCACAGACACTGTCTTCCTGTTAGATTCAATGTCTTTTTGCCTTCCTTGCCCAACTGCGACCTCCTTGGGTGGAGAGTTTGTACCTGACTCACTTCAGGTCTTCCTCAGCTAGTACTGAGAGTTCTCCAAGTTACTCCTTGAATTGGGCTGAATGGTTGACTTCCTAGTTTCTTTGTCTCCATTTGCACTTTGAGAAGGACTTTCCTGTGATGTCAGCACAGAAGAGATGTAGGGAATCACCTGATTCCTGGTCCCTCCCTGTGCCCCCTG
>NW_011495084.1:29963-34465 GCF_000754665.1 Bison bison bison
AATTATTCATAGTTTACCCTTGTCTAAACTAGTATAAAAGAGTGAGGCTTTCTGGTATCTTTACAAAGGTATTGCCACAGATATATCAGTGTCAAGAGCTGAAGGGCTCTGTATAAACTTGATCCTGGATATGTCTTTGCCTTAGACTGTTTAAAAAAAAATCCTTATTTGACTGTATTGTATCCTTGAAATTTTCAAAAAGAGTAGATCTCAAATGTTCTCACCACACATGTTAAATAGGATAACTATATTAGGTAGTGGATACTTTAAGTGGTTTTACTACAGTAACCATTTCCCAGTGTGTATTTATACCAAAGTATCATGTTGTAACCTTAAACATATGCAGTTTTCATTAATAAATAAACTCCTCATTGAAAGACAAAACCAAGCAGCTTAAATTGAAAATATTGCTGCTTTTACCTGGTTGCTGCTTATCTAGAGCTTCTGCTTCTTCAGAATACTTTTTTCAGCAGAAAGTGAGATGTCTTTTCCTCATCTTTCCTTGAGCAGAGTCTTGTACTTTTCAGGATTGTGTGAAACTGGGGACCTGGCATCTCACTGTCTTGTTTGACAACAGCATCTGAGCTGCTTTCCTTCTGGGTGATGTGGAAATTGCAACTGTGCCTGCATACTGCAGTCAGAGGTCTTCACTGTCATTTATCATCATCTTTGTTATTCTGTTGCATCTCTAACCATTTAGGAGATGGATACTCAGATTTCCTCACAAGTTGGCTAAACGTTTGTCTTTCCAGATCATATTTAACTCTCATAATAGTTGTGAAATTTTACCCAAACTGTGTTGTGAAACCTTAAGTTAGATGTGAGGTGATGGTTTACTGAAAGCTGACTCTTTGCCACACAGGTGAGCCATTGTCTACCTGTGTTTCTTCCTCTTCCCACCATACTTTGGAATCTTGCCTTTGGGAAATGTGATCTGACCTGGCACATTGGCTTATGTGAATGTAACTATCTCCCAAGAAGTTCATTTACTGCCTTGATTTTACCTAAATGTTGGCCCTATATGAAGTCAGGACTTATGGGGATTATAACATAGATATAACTTGAAATTCCAGAAACCTGGAAAAGACAAATTTCCTCACACACAGCCTTGCATCTAGAGTCCTGCTGGGGTGCAGAAACAAGACACTTCTTTTCAGGTTACAGGTGGGCTGATTCTTTAGGGCACAGCTGGTGCTGCCGAGCAGCTCTGAAAGGCCCCTCTGAACTTCCATGGTTCATGCTCAGGCCCCACCTCCTGATCCCTGATCCTGGGGAGGAATCAGATTGGGCATTAGAAATGGAGTGGCTGCTAAGTCCATAGCCATAGTTTGTTCTGACCATGGATTCCCGGCTGGGGCAGGTCTCCAGGCGGTCTCTAAGGCTGCACATATTCCACTCCTAAAATGGCCCATTCAGCATTTCGTGCTCTTTGCAGCTGAATTTTGAATGATTGTGAAGGAGGTATCGTATATAAAAATGACTTGCCATTTCCACAGCTTTGGTAAAATTACCTTTGGCTTTTGATCATTGTGTTGTGTGGTGGTGGTAAAATACACCCAGTGTAAAGTTGACCATTTTCACTCCTTTTAAGTACAGCATTTAGTGACATTAGGTACACTCACATTGTTGTGTAGCCGTCACCATTATTCATCTCTGGAACTTTTTCTTTTTCCCAAACTGAACCTCTGCATCCATTAAACACTAACTCCCCAACCCCTCTCCCCGCACCCAGCACCATTCTACTTCTTATCTCTGTGAATTTGAGTACTTCAGTACTTCATATAAGTGGAATCATATAGCGTTTGTCATTTTGTGTGAGGCTTATGTTCTGTAGCCTGATGTCTTCAAGGTTCATCCATGTTGTGGCAGGTGTCAGAATTTAATTCCTTTTTAAGGCTCAATAGTCTTCCCTTATAGGCCTATGCAACATTCTGTGTGTTTGCTCATCTGTCAATGGACAGTTGTTTCCACCTTTTAGCTATTGTGAACATTGCTGCTGTGAATATGAGTGTACTAATTGTCTGTTCAAGGTTGTGTTTTTAGTTTTCTTGAGTGTATCCTTAGTAGTATAATTGCTGTATTGTATGCTAATGTCATGTTTAATTTTTGAGGAACTTCCGTATTCTCTTCCATTGTGGTTATATCATTTTACCCTCTCACTTGATCATTGTTTTCTTCTTTAACTTGAGGAGTAAAGAAAAAGTTTCTTATGAAGTATGACATTTTGTTTGGATCAGTGGCTCTAGTTGTGGTCTGTTGAAGCAGCTCCTGGTGTCTTTTCAGCTTCCTCAGATCTCTAGGGCATTTTTCTTACTAAATAAAGGGATTGAGCAACACAGGTTGTGTATTTTGTAAAATCAGCAGACTGGCATCAAGACCACAGTTTCCTCACAGGAACAGTGTTTTGAACATTATACTTGCTCATTTCAGAATGAGGAAACTAAGCCCAAAGTGTTTAAATATTGTCACCCACAGGATGAATGACTGAACCCAAGTCTCTGAATTTCTTTCCTAAGGCAACCTCTCCAGTCTCATCCAATTTGGCTAAAAATTACTTAGTTGGCTCCTAAGTCTAAACCTACACCCTTTAACCTTCAGACAGGTGCAAGTTCACTGAAACAGGGGGTGGATTTTGCTTTTACCTCCTGCTCCTCCCTTTGCTGTCCTTGTGGTTGGGGCTGCCACCACACTGAGGAGTTAGAAGCTGAAGAAGGGTCCCTAGAGCCCTGCTGTCAGGGGTCATCCTGCTCCTGATGACACCACTCAAGACCCCTGGAACACATGTTCCATTGTGTTATGTTCTAAGATGACTTGGTATCACCTTAGGAATCCGGATCTCTGTCTCCCTCTCTCATTTCAGGCCCTTCGCCTGAGTAGCTCAGCCATGGGGAAGACCACCACAGGCCAGATAGTCAACCTGCTGTCCAACGATGTGAACAGGTTTGACCAGGTGAGCTGCCCCTGAGGGATCCTCTTCCATTTCCTGTTTTTCTCACTGGGTTCAGCTTATTGGGATGCCAGGTGCCAGGGTTTGGTGTCAGCCAGGGTTCTGTTGAGGATGTAAGACAAAGGTTCTATTTATCCAACTTTCACTTCTCTGTGTGCAAATTCGATGTAATTATATGTATTGTTTCATAAGTGAGAGTTTTGTTTTTCTAATAATAAATGGCAGCAGTGTCTTTGCCCAGCTTGGTTAGTGTCCTAAAGGGTCCTCCTGGAGCGGCCCTTCTTGGCACGTGGTGTAGGTGTTGCTGAACTGTCTTCCTCCTCCTCTAGGTGATGAAGGCCTAGTAGTCAGGGATTGTTTTTTCCCCTGCACCCTGTTCAGTGCCTGCTGCATAGGGAGCCTTCAAGTGGGTGGTCCCCAGACACAACCTCCTCTCTGCTGTCCCCACACACTCTTTTTTCCACTAACCTTAAGCATAGATCACATGACCCAGAACATCGTATCTGTTGGTCAGATCTGTGTTGTAGTAGACACTTCTCTTTCCAGTATTCATTCATCAAACATGAAGTAAGGCCCCTACTCACTTTCAGGGATGAATAAAGCTTAGTTTCTGCCCTATAGAAGCCACAGTCTATCAGGGAGGTAAATACACAAGTAATTACTGGAGAGAGCAGTAGGTACTATAATACAGGCTTTCCTGGGATGCTGGGGAGCCCAGGGGAGATGGGGGCTAAACTCTGGGATGCAGAGCATTTGGAGAAGCCCTGAGCTCATCTGTGTTGTAGTCAAAATCCACATCTTCCTTCATTGCTGCTGGTCTGATTCTCCCGGGACATCCCTGAAGTCAGCCCTGTGCTGCCCTGAAACAGTGTCATCTGGGGTGGACACTTGGATTTCTGCTTTAGCAGGTTTAAAACCCAGTGAGATAATTTCTATTTAGGTTTCTGTCTGTTCCTTCAGAGCATATTGTTTCTATACTCTGTCCTTAATGGCTTTTATACCATCCCAAAGAGAGGCTATGCTAAAGAATGCTCAAACTACTGCACAATTGCACTCATCTCACATGCTAGTAAAGTAATGCTCAAAATTCTCCAAGCCAGGCTTCAGCAATACATGAACTGTGAAATTCCAGATGTTCAAGCTGGTTTTAGAAAAGGCAGAGGAAACAGAGATCAAATTGCCAACATCTGCTGGATCATCGAAAAAGCAAGAGAGTTCCAGAAAAACATCTATTTCTACTCTATTGATCTATGCCTAAGCCTTTGACTGTGTGGATCACAATAAACTGTGGAAAATTCTGAAAGAGATGCAAATACCAGACCACATGACATGCCTATTGAGAAACCTGTATGCAGGTCAGGAAGCATCAGTTAGAACTGGACATGGAACAACAGACTGGTTCCAAATAGGAAAAGGAGTACATCAAGGCTGTATATTGTCACCCTGCTTATTTAAATTATATGCAGAATACATCATGAGAAATGCTGGACTGGAAGAATCACAAGCTGGAATCAAGATTGCCGGGAAATATATCAATAACCTCAGATATGCAGAT
>NW_011495084.1:34565-34899 GCF_000754665.1 Bison bison bison
ACCCATATTTTTGGGGAAAATGATTAGTTATGTTGAAAACTATGATCCCAATGATTCTGCCGCTTTGCATGGAGCCTACGGCTACGCGGCAGCGCTGAGCGCCTGCGTGCTCGTGTGGGCCGTTCTGCACCACTTGTGCTTCTACCACATGCAGCGTGTGGGGATGAGGCTGAGAGTAGCCGTGTGCCACATGATCTACCGCAAGGTGAGTGTCGCTAGGTACCATGGTGTGTACCTCCCCTGAATCCTCAGGGACATTTAGGGAAAGTTCTCTGTAAATTACAAATTTTGTAACTGGGATTGTTTACACCTTCCTAGAGAAGCTTGCTTTTGC
>NW_011495084.1:34999-39321 GCF_000754665.1 Bison bison bison
TTGCCGAGAGAAATATCAATAACCTCAGATATGCAGATGATACCACCCTTATGGCAGAAAGTGAAGAAGAACTAAAGAGCCTCTTGATGAAAGTGAAAGAGGAGAGTGAAAAAGTTGGCTTAAAACTCAACATTCAGAAAACTAAGATCATGGTATCCAGTCCCATCACTTCATGCCAAATACAGTGGCTGATTTTATTTTTGTGGGGTCCAAAATCACTGCAGATGGTGACTGGAGCCATAAAACTAAAAGATGCTTACTCCTTGGAAGGAAAGTTATGACCAACCTAGAGAGCAGATTAAAAAGCAGAGACATTACTTTATCAACAAAGGTCTGTCTAGTCAAGGCTATGGTTTTTCCAGTAGTCATGTATGGATGTGAGAGTTGGAATATAAAGAAAGCTGAGTGCCAAAGAATTGATGCTTTTGAACTGTGGTGTTGGAGAAGACTCCTGAGAGTCCCTTGGACTGCAAGGAGGTCCAACCAGTCCATCCTAAAGGAGATCAGTCCTGGGTGTTCATTGGAAGGACTGATGTTGAAGCTGAAACTCCAATACTTTGGCAACCTGATGTGAAGAGCTTACTCATTTGAAAAGACCCTGATTCTGGGAAAGATTGAAGGCAGGAGGAGAAGGGGATGACAGAGGATGAGATGGTTGGATGGCTCACCGACTTAATGGACATGAGTTTGGGTAAACTCCGAGAGTTAGTAATTTATAGGGAGGCCTGGTGTGGTGCGGTTCATGGGGTCACAAATAGTCAGACAGGACTGAGCAACTGAACTGAACTGAACTGAAGAAGGCTTTGTTTTTCTCTTTTAAGGTAACGATGTTCTTGCACTATCTGTGGGTGGGGCCACTGCAGGCTGTCGCAGTGACCGCCCTACTCTGGATGGAAATAGGAATATCATGTCTTGCCGGGATGGCGGTTCTCATTATTATTCTGCTTTTGCAAAGCTGCTTTGGGAAGTTGTTTTCATCACTCCGGTAAGAGAAACACTTCTTTTAAAAATTGATATTAGGTAATTGGTAACATCCACAGTCTGCTTGATGCTTTTGTTCAAAAACAAGACAAATGCCTTCCCTAGTCACTTCTTTGTGTGAGTTGTAGACCCTACAGGCTTAGCCAGTGGAAGCTCCAGCCTTAAACTGAAGGTTGATCCTGAAACAGGAACAGGGAAGGCATTCACTGGGTCCTCTTGGCACTGTGTCTGAAAAAATAGAGTGTCCTTCAGCAGAATTTACCCATGTCCAAGTTATTTAAATATTGTTAAATAGTAATAATCTTGTAGCCCCATTTCTCACTGCATATATTTTTGTTATGCTTGTGTTGGAGCCTTTCAGGTATTTATTCATGTTTCCATTAAGTTATAAGCACCCCAAGGGCCAGGCTGATCTCCACTGTGTCTTTATGAAGCCCCACAGTCACAGCAGCACATGTGACAGAAAAGTGGCTGGTGGTGAAGAGCCTTCTGCTGCTGAGTTAGACCTGAAGCAGGTCCCAGAGGGTTGGAGGTGGGTGGTTGTCAGGTGATGGAGATGTTGTGCTATTTGAAGGTCACTGAGTTCTTGTGTGTGTTGTGTGTGTGTAGTTCTGTGCTTGGTGTCTTTATTTGGAATTTCCTTTCCTGTCTTTGCTGGAGAGATAGATACTTCCTATCCTTCAAGGCCCTGTTCAAGTGCTACCAGGTCTCTGAAGCTCTTTTTGTTCTCCTTTCTTGGTGGAATTAACAGTCCCATCTTTTCTGCTCCCCAGAACTTCTCTCCTATTTTATTACAGCACAGACTCTGTCTTCCTGGGTGTCTTTCTGCCTCCCTACCTGACCGTGACCTCTTTGAGCAAATGGTTTGTATCTGACACATTTCAGGTCTCTCTTAGCCGATGCTGCACATTCTCCAAGTTACTTCTTGAAATGGACTGAATGGTTGACTTCCTAGTTGAAGCCTTTTTCTCCATTTGTACTTTGAGTAGGACCTGCCTGTGTTCTAAGTGCAAAAGGGCTATAGAGAATAATTTTATTCCTAGCCCCGCCCCCATGCACACTCCTGCTGCTGCTGCTGCTGCTGAGTAAAGTTGGGCTGTGGTCACTGAGGCTCATCTCATGTCTGTCCCCTCAGGAGTAAGACCGCTGCTCTCACAGACGAGAGGATCAGGACCATGAGTGAAGTCATAACTGGCATCAGAACAATAAAAATGAATGCTTGGGAAAAGTCATTTATAGATCATATTACCAGACTGAGAAGGTAAGTTTATATATATAGATGTCACTCCATATTTTCATGCTTTATTTCCTATTCTATTGGATATTTTAGATGTCTTGCCAAAGAAGTGTTTAAGTTCATCTTCACATTAAGGTGAACTTAAATACTAACTATTCACTGCATCACCTACATGTTGCAGGAGGGTTAAGAATAGTGGAGATATCATTTAACCTGTTCTTTCATTTGCCATCTTTTCAAAGGAAAAATATATATATGCTTCTTACTTATATAGAAATGAAATTCTAAGAAGTTTTTAATACCTCAAATCCCAATAAGCAATGCTTTTAACATAGTATTTGAGACAATGACATTCAAACTAAAATTGTAATTTATGTTGATGGCTGATAACCAGGAAGATTATAGAGACTTGATATACTTGTATTGAGCCGAACTGTATGAATCACTATTGTTCATTGTTGCTATGCTTAGTCGCTCAGTCAGATCTGACTCCTTGTGACCCCATGGACTGTAGTTCACCAGGCTTCTCTGTCCATGGGACTTCCCAGGCAGGAATACTGGAGTGAGTTGCCATTTCCTCCTCCAGAGGATCTTACAGACCCAGGGATTGAACCCGTGTCTCCTGCATTGGAGGTGGATTCTTTACCACCATGAAAGCTCATGAATCACTATTATTCAATTCAAATGGAGCTATGAAAATATTGTCCCTTTTGTTCTGCTTCATGTTTTTAGACTGTTTCTCCATCTTTCATTTAAATATCTGGTGAGCATTTCTCTGACCCCACCTTGTCACCTCTCACTTTTCACCTTTGTGGAGCCCATCTTCCTTCTACTCTGGCCTCCAGGCCTGACTGACTCCAGCTCATCTTCAGGGTCCACGTGTGTGTGACTTGCTTGACTCCACTGCTCCGAGTTACATATCCCAGCTCTGGGCTCCCTTGGGGGCTGTGATGACTGTTTCTGTCTATTGTCTCCCAATTTTGTGGTTGCTAATTCTCTTTGCCCGCAAGTTCATGAGCGCCTGGAGGGGACAGGCTGTGTCTTTCTGTGAGGAGCCTGGCACACACTTGTGATTATGAATGTTTGTTGAATGAATGTTCAAACCCAGTATGATTGACCTGAAATGTTTGCAAGTGTGACATTAAGCCTCCTTTTACTTGAAAGAGTGAAGTGATGATGCAGTGTGTGGTCCTGGTGTTGGGCAGACCTCTGAGTGTGCACTATGCTAATGTCTCCATGATGTGAGGGATGGTTTATCTTAATCTGTGTCCATTCCCTAGAAAGGGGCCACTTACACAGGGCACTGAATTCATGTCTTGTATGCTGATGCTTCTTATAAAACATTTGTCCTACTTTCTTTTTACAGTAAGGAAATTTCCAAGATTCTGAAAAGTTCCTACCTTAGGGGCATGAATTTGGCATCATTTTTCACTGTGAGCAAAATCATGATTTTTGTCACCTTCATCACCAATGAGCTCCTTGACAACCGGATCACAGCCAGCCAAGTGTTTGTGGTGGTGATGCTGTTCGAGGCTCTGCGGTTCTCGAGCACCCTCTACTTCCCCATGGCCATCGAGAAGGTGTCAGAGGCCATTGTCAGCATCCAAAGGATAAAGGTTTGGTGACAAATACTTTTTTTTCAGTTGTAGGTGGATTTTTTGTAAAATGCCTCCTTTTGTTTGGAATCACTATGTTCCAGTTAGGTGATATTTAACTCTCTCAGTGCCAAAGCTGGCAGTCTTTCCAGAATGTTATAGGTATTCCCTTTTCTTATTAGGTAGAGTGCATTACAGATATCATAAGACTGGTTCTCATGTAGGGGCAGTAGTATATGTAAGTAGCAGTAGCATAGGGCTCTAGTGTAGTGATGTCTACAGAGTGACTAGTGCTGCGAGCAAACAGAGTGCATCTCCTGTGCTGACTCCAATGACTGGGTAGTGACTGTGCACAGTCTCTGGGCCGGGAGGGGAGGAACTTGCTGAGAGCTCCCTGTTCCCTGCGGAGGAAGAGTAGCCTCAGTTCAGTTCAGTTCAGTCGCTCAGTCGTGTCCGACTCTTTGCGACCCCATGAATCACAGCACACCAGGCTTCCCTGTCCATCACCA
>NW_011495084.1:39421-39829 GCF_000754665.1 Bison bison bison
AACTGGACATGGAACAATGGACTAGTTCCAAATTGAAAAAGGAGTATGTCAAGGCTGTATATTGTCACCCTGCTTATTTAACTTATATGCAAAGTACATCATGTGAAATGCTGGGCAAAGGAGAATGAAAAAGCTGGCTTAAGACTCAACATTCAAAAAACTAAGATCATGGCATCTTATCCAATCATTTCATGGCAATAAATGGGGAAACAGTGGAAACAGTGGCAGACAATTTTGTTGTTCTCCAAAATCACTGCAGATGGGGACTACAACCATGAAATTAAAAAAAAAATGCTTACTCCTTGGGAGAAAGCCTAGGACAAACCTAGACAGCATATTAAAAAGCAGAGACATTGTTTTATCGACAAAAGTCTATATAGTCAAAGCTATGGTTTTTCCATTCATTGT
>NW_011495084.1:40898-41319 GCF_000754665.1 Bison bison bison
ATTTAATAAGTTCTGATGTGAACTAATACTTTAAGTACAGTTAGCAAAACAGTATTTAGACTGTTCAAAGTTTGCAAATTCCAGGAAAGTGACTGTTTTTGTTTGTGCTTTCTTCCTGCAGTTTAACAATCTGCTTTTTTTGTCTTTTCTGTAGAATTTTTTATCACTTGATGAAATACCACAGCTCAACACTCAGCTGCCATCAGATGGTGAAATGATTGTGGACATGCAAGATTTCACTGCTTTTTGGGATGAGGTAACATATCTTTCTTTCCAAGATCCTGACTGCTAACAGACAAGTGTGATATAGATTTACTGGAGAATTTTTAGATTGTACCATGGTGTAAAATGTGACTTGCTCATTAACTAAAAGTATGTTAAAAATTTTTTTTCAAAATTGGCACTAAGGTTTGTATCTAAT
>NW_011495084.1:41419-42690 GCF_000754665.1 Bison bison bison
TCGATGCTTCTTTTAAAACCTCTTTCTTACTCTCCTTTCAGGGAGGAAATTTCCAAGATTCTGAAAAGTTCCTACCTTAGGGGCATGAATTTGACAACATTTTTCACTGTCAGCAAAATTATGATTTTTGTCACCTTCATCACCAATGAATTCCTTGACAACCTGATCACAGCCAGCCAAGTGTTTGTGGTCGTGATGCTATTCGAGGCTCTGCGGTTCTCGAGCACCCTCTACTTCCCCATGGCCATCGAAAAGGTGTCAGAGGCTGTTGTCAGCATCCGAAGAATCAAGGTTTTGTGATAAATACATTTTTTTTCTATTGTAGGTGGATTTTTTAATAAAATGCCTCCTTTTTTTGTTATCACTGTGTTCCAATTAGGTGATATTTAACTCTTTCAGTGTAAATGCTGGCAGTCTTCCCAGAATGTTGTAGGTATTTTTTTCTCTTATTAGGTAGAGTGTATTTAGTTCAGTTCAATTCAGTCACTCAGTAGTGTCCCACGCTTTGTGACCCCATGAACTGCAGCACGCCAGACCTCCCTGTCCTTCACCAACTCCTGGAGTCCCCCAAACCCATGTCCATTGAGTCGCTGATGCCATCCAAACATCTCATCCTCTGTCTTCCCCTTCTGCTCCTGCCCTCAATCTTTCCCAGCATCAGGGTCTTTTCAAATGAGTCAGCTCTTTGCATCGGGTGGCCAAAGTATTGGAGTTTCAGCTTCAACATCAGTGCTTCCAATGAACATCCAGGACTGATCTCCTTTAGGATGCACTGGTTGGATCTCCTTGCAGTTCAAGGGACTCTCAAGAGTCTTCTCCAACACCACAGTTCAAAAGCATCAATTCTCTGCCCTCAGCTTTCTTTGTAGTCCAACTCTCTCATCCATACATAACTACTTGAAAAACTAGAGCCTTGACTAGACAGACCTTTGTTGGCAAAGTAATGTCTCTGCTTTTGAATATGCTATCTAGGTTGGTCATAACTTTCCTTCCAAGGAGCAAGCGTCTTTTAATTTCATGGCTGCAATCACCGTCTGCAGTGATTTTGGAGCCCAGAAAAATAAAGTCAGCTTTAGTTTCCACTGTTTCCCCATATATTTGCCATGAATTGATTGAACAGAATGCCATGATCTTAGTTTTCTGAATGTTGAGCTTTAAGCCAACTTTTTCACTCTCCTTTTTCACTTTCATCAAGTGGCTCTTTAGTTCTTCTTCACCTTCTGCCATAAGGGTGGTATCATCTGCATATCTGAGGTTATTGATATTTCTCC
>NW_011495084.1:42842-44248 GCF_000754665.1 Bison bison bison
CACCTGCCGTCCCCATCAACAACCAATGGTTTGTTCCCAGATACATGAAACCACATCCCTGTACCTTCTGTACATGGAAACTCACACAGGGTACTTGACCTTCCCTGATGGTTTCTCCTGCCTTAATATAGTAGGTTTGCCTCCTGTTTGGTGTTTCTTGGCATAATGCTCTTGAAACATTTATAGAAAGCACCACTAAAATTCCATTATAAAGTCCACTCTATGTGAATGCTACCACATTCTTTGTACGAAACTTGTTAGCAGATTTCTTTAGTTCCCAGTAAACACGTAGATTTATTTTAAATCAGTTGGGTATATGATACAGATTGTTTTTGCAGTTTTTAATGAATGGAAATAAAAATATATAGAACAGTATCTACCTGTGCAACAAATGGCTGTAAGGTAGAATAAGGGATTTTAGTTGTACTACAGCCTATGTGAATAAATCAGATGAAAAATCTGAAAAGGTTTCTATATACCTTCTAGAGTAAAAAAAATCCAAATTGTTAATAACTTAATCAATGATTTTAATAAAAAATATTAATAACTCAAGATACTAAACTGCTAAAAGAAGAGGGGAAAAGGTTGTGAGTTCTGCTGTAAGGCTCTTCTTGTAAAATCTAACTAATTGCATATTATGACTCTGTTAGAGCAGTATTCAAAATTACAGAGATGAGAGGCTTCAGCAGCTACATCTTCACAAAAATAGCTTCCATGTTAACATTAATGTGTGGCAAGGTTCCCTTGGAGAAGAAAATGGCAGCCCACTCCAGGATTCTTACCTGGAGAATCCCATGGACAGAAGAGCCTGGTGGGCTACAGACCATAGGGTCACAGAGTCGGATATGCCTGAAATGATTTAGCAAAGCAACACAAAGGTATTCCTATCAAAGTAAATGATAATTATGCTATTGCAGCTAATTTTTACCACTTTGGGGGAATTAAAATTCTCAATATTTTCAACTGAATTTTATCTCTTATAGCACTCACTAAAAGCTTACAGCCATGGTACCATAATAAAAATTTTTGTAAGGTACCTAGATTGTTACTACTGAGACACAAAAATGTGAGGTAAGCATACCTTTTCCCAGAACCCTTTGAAGCCAGAGATATTAAACAATTAAGGCACTTGAGAATATTAGGGATATGTATAAACTTTCAAAAAGAAAAACAAACAAAGTATAGCTGTACTAGCAAGCAATGACAAAATAGTAAATCTTCATTTTATGAACGTTTAATTATATAAATGTAAGGAATTCTGGCTTAAGAAATGGTCAAGAGCAACTTGTCATTTCTTATGGTAAAGTATTGAAAACCCAGTGCTAAATTCAGCCACTGTAGGATAAAGAAACTAAAACAAACAAAAAAAATCTTAAGGACCTGGAGACTTAGTGAGCAAAAGCTCA
>NW_011495084.1:44348-44873 GCF_000754665.1 Bison bison bison
CAATTCTTCCCAGGATCAGGGTCTTTTCCAATGAGTCAATTCTTCACATGAGGTGGCCAAAGTATTGGTTTCAACTTCAACATCAGTCCTTCTAATGAAAACCCAGGACTAATCTACTTTAGGATGGACTGGTTGGGTCTCCTTACAGTCCAAGGCACTCTCAAGAGTCCTCTCCAACACCACAGTTCAAAAGCATCAATTCTTTCATGATCAGCTTTCTTGAGTCCAACCCTCACATCGATACATGACCACTGGAAAAACCATAGCCTTGACTAGACGAACCTTTGTTGGCAAAGTAACGTCTCTGCTTTTTAATCTGCTGTCTAGGTTGGTCATAACTTTCCTTGCAAGGAGTAAGCGTCTTTTAATTTCATGGCTGCAATCACCATCTACAGTGATTTTGGAGCCCATAAAAACAAAGTCTGACACTGTTTCCACTGTTTCCCCATACATTTTCCATGAAGTGATGGGACCGGATGGCATGATCTTCGTTTTCTGAATGTTGAGCTTTAAGCCAACTTTTTC
>NW_011495084.1:44973-45609 GCF_000754665.1 Bison bison bison
GGTCACTGAGGCTCATCTTCCCATCTGTCCCCTCAGGAGTAAGACTGCAGCTCTCACCGATGATAGGATCAGGATCATGAGCGAAGTCATAACCGGCATCAAAACAATAAAAATGAATGCTTGGGAAAAATCATTTATAGACCTTATTACCAGACTGAGAAGGTAAGTTTTTGTATATATCACACCATATTTTTGTACTTTCCCCCCTATTTTTACTGATTGAATTTAGAAGTCTTATTAAGTTTTCACATGAAGATGAACTTAAATATGAACTTCACACCTCACATGTGACAGGAGGGTTAAGTGGAATAGGGGAGATGTCATTTTAACCTACTGTTCCATTTACCATCTTCTTAAAGGAAAAATTATATATGCTTCTGAACACATATAGATAGCCAATAAACACATGAAAAAATTCTCAACATCACTCATTATGAGAGAAATGCAAATCAAAACTACAATGAGGCATCACTTTATACTGGTCCAAATGACCATCAACAAAAAGTCTACAAACAATACCCTCCTCCTGTTGGTGGGAGTGTATATTGATATAGCTGTCATGGAAAACAGGATGGAGGTTCCTTAAACAACTAGGAATAAATCTACCATATGACCCAGCAATCCCACTACTGGGCA
>NW_011495084.1:45709-46348 GCF_000754665.1 Bison bison bison
GGGAGGGGAGGAACTTGCTGAGAAGTCCTTGTTCCCTGCGGAGGAAGAGTGGCCTCAGATTCACTTAATTCTCTGTGTTCGAAATGAGTTCTTTCCTCCACAGATGTTTTGCTTGTTGGTGTCTGAGCCTACCTTTTGTATCTGTCTTTTCATCCCTGGCCCCTTTTTATTTACTGCTTAATCCATTTTCTCTGGCTGCCTTCTTCTTTTTAAATTTGTAATTCCCACCACTATGTGAACTAAGAACTTCCAGATATACAAGCTGGATTTAGGAAAGGCAGAGGAACCAGAGATCAAAATGCCAACATCCATTGGGTCATAGAAAAAGCAAGAGAATTCCAGAAAAAAAAACATCTACTTTTGCTTCATTGACTACACTAAAGCTTTTGACTGTGTGGATCACAACAAACTGTGGAAAATTATGAAAGAGATAGGAATATCAAACCACTTTACCTGCCTCCTGAGAAACCTGTATGCAGGTCAAGAAGCAACTGTTAGAACTGGACATGGAACAATGGACTAGTTCCAAATTGAGAAAGGAGTATGTCAAGGCTGTATATTGTCACCCTGCTTATTTAACTTATATGCAAAGTACATCATGTGAAATGCTGGGCAAAGGAGAATGAAAAAGCTGGCTTA
>NW_011495084.1:46448-47435 GCF_000754665.1 Bison bison bison
GTTTCTACCTTTTGACTATTGTACATAGTGCTGCTATGAACATGGTGCACAAATAATCAGTTCAAGTTTATGCTTTAATTTGAGTACATTCTCAGAAGTGAAATTGCTTTACTATATGTTAATTTCATGTTTGGTCTTTTGAGGAACTGCCATAGTCTCTTCCATTGTGGCTGTATCAATTTTAACTTGAGGACTAAATGGAACATTTTTATGAACCATGACATTTTGTTTGGATCGATGGCTACAGCTGGTGGTGTGTTGAAACAGCTCAAGGTGGTCTGTTCCGATTCCTCAGATCTCTAGGGAATTTTTCAGAGCCTTTTATCAAATGAAGGAATTATACAGCATAGGCTGTGCTTTTTGTCAAGTCAGCAGACTGGCATTAAGAACACAGGTTCCTCACAGGATTAGTGTTTTGAATATTATACTGGTTAGTTTTAGAATGAGGAAATTAATACCAAAGTGTTTAAATGATGTCACACCTTGTATTAATCTCTTTCCTTGAGGCAGGCTCTCCACTCTCATCTTGTTGTTGTTGTTCAGGCACTCAGTCCTGTCCAACTCTTTGTGACCCCAGGGAAGTAACCCGCCAGGCTTCTCTGTCCATAGGGTTATCCTGGCAAGAATCCTGGAGTGGGTTGCCATTTCCTCCTCCAGAGGATCTTCTCAACTCAGGTATTCAACCTGCATTTCCTGTGACTCCTGTATTGAGATGGATCCCTTACCATTGAGCCACTGGAGAAAGTCCCAAAATAATAAATGACTCTCCCCCCAAATTGCATCAGTAACAGTTCATGTTTGAAGTCCTTTGCTATCTTTTTGAAAGATAAGAAATTTTCTATCCCAATTAAATAATAATCATTATCAAGAATAAAAAGAATTCATAGATGAGTGGAAGATATGAGCCATGAAGTGGCGTTATACCTTAATGAGGCTATTTCTCCAACTGTTCTTTGGTTTTGTTTTGTTAATACTGATTTATTTGGC
>NW_011495084.1:47535-47881 GCF_000754665.1 Bison bison bison
GATGTTCTTGCACTATCTGTGGGTGGGGCCACTGCAGGCTGTTGCAGTGATCACCCTGCTCTGGATGGAAATAGGAATATCATGTCTTGCTGGGATGGCAGTTCTCATTCTTCTTCTGCTTTTGCAAAGCTACTTCGGGAAGTTGTTTTCATCACTCCGGTAAGAGAAACACTTCTTTTAAAAATTGATAATACGTAATTGGTAACATCTACAGTCTGCTTGATGCTTTTGTTCAAAAACAAGACAAATGCCTTCTCTAGTCTCTTCTTTTGGAGAAGGAAATGGCAACCCACTCCAGTATTCTTGCCTGGAGAATCCCAGGGACAGAGGAGCCTAGTGGGCTGCC
>NW_011495084.1:47981-49360 GCF_000754665.1 Bison bison bison
GAAGTGACTCAGTCGTGTCTGACTCCTAGCGACCCCATGGACTGCAGCCTACCAGGCTCCTCTGTCCGTGGGATTTTCCAGGCAAGAGAACTGGAGTGGGATGCCATTGCCTTCTCCAGTTAGGTCCATGAATCAAGGCAAATTGGAAGTGGTCAACAGAAGGTATCAAGACTGAACACTGACATTTTAGGAATCAGCAAACTAAGATGGACTGGAATAGGTGAATTTAACTCAGATGACATCCTGGAATGTGAAGTTAAGTGGGCCTTAGGAAGCATCACTACGAACAAAGCTAGTGGAAGTGATGGAATTCCAGTTGAGCTATTTCAAATCCTAAAAGGTCATGCTGTGAAAGTGCAGCACTCAATATGCTAGCAAATTTGGAAAACTCAGCTGTGGCCACAGGACTGGAAAAGGTCAGTTTTCGTTCACAATCTCAAAGAAAGGCAATGCCAAAGAATACTCAAACTACTGCACAATTGCAGTCATCTCACACGCTAGTAAAGTAACGCTCAAAATTCTCCAAGCAAGTTTTCAGCAGTACGTGAACCATGAACTTCTAGATGTTCAAGCTGGTTTTTAAAAAGGCAGAGGAAGCATAGATCAAATTGCCAACATCAGTTGGATCATCAAAAAAGCAAGAGAGTTTCAGAAAAACATCGATTTCTGCTTTATTGACTATGCTAAGGTGTTTGACTGTGTGGATCACAACAAACTGTGGAAAAATCTGAAAGAGATGGGAATACCAGACCACCTGACCTGTCTCTTGAGAAACCTGTATGCAGGTCAGGAAGCAACAGTTAGAACTGGACATGGAACACCAGACTGGTTCCAAATCAGAAAAGGAGTACTTCAAGGCTGTATATTGTCACTCTGCTTATTTAACTTATATGCAGAGTACATCATGAGGAACACTGGGCTGGAAGAAGCACAAGCTGGAATCAAGATTGCCGGGAGAAATATTAATAA
Organism: Bison bison bison; assembly: GCF_000754665.1. NCBI lineage: Eukaryota > Metazoa > Chordata > Mammalia > Artiodactyla > Bovidae > Bison > Bison bison. The sequence goes on from NW_011495084.1 coordinate 48,951, forward strand.
CCTCAGATATGCAGATGACCCCACCCTTATGGCATAAAGTGAAGAAGAAATAAAGAGCCTCTTGATGAAAGTGAAAGAGGAGAGTGAAAAAGTTGGCTTAAAGCTCAACATTCAGAAAACTAAGATCATGGTATCCAGTCCCATCACTTCATGGAAAATACAGATGGCTGATTTTATTTTTCTGGGATCCAAAATCACTGCAGATGGTGATTGGAGCTATAAAATTAAAAGACACTCCTTGGAAGGAAAGTTATGACCAACCTAGACAGCATATTCAAAAGCAGAGACATTACTTTGTCAACAAAAGTCCGTCTAGCCAAGGCTATGGTTTTTCCAGTGGTCATGTATGGATGTGAGAATTGGACTATACAGAAAGCTGAGCACCAAAGAATTGATGCTTTTGAACTGTG
>NW_011495084.1:49460-49903 GCF_000754665.1 Bison bison bison
GAATGCAGAGTTACCAAAGAATAGCAAGGAGAGATAAGAAAGCCTTCCTCAGCAATGAATGCAAAAAAATAGAGGAACACAATAGAATGGGAAAGAATAGAGATCTCTTCAAGAAAATTAGAGATACCAAGGGAAATTTTCATTCAAAGATGGGCATAATAAAGGATAGAAATGGTAGGGATCTAACAGAAGCAGAAGATATTAAGAAGAGGGGCAAGAATACACAGAAGAACTGTACAAAAAAGATCTTCATGATCCAGATAATCACAATGGTGTGATCACTGACCTAGAGCCAGACATCCTGGAATGTGAAGTCAACTGGGCCTTAGGAAGCATTATTACGAACAAAGCTAGTGACGGTTTTGGAATTCCAGTTGAGCTCTTTCAAATCCTAAAAGATGATGCTGTGAAAGTGCTGCACTCAATATTCCAGCAAATTTGGA
>NW_011495084.1:50003-50543 GCF_000754665.1 Bison bison bison
GCACCAAAGAATTGATGCTTTTGAACTGTGGTGTTGGAGAAGACTCTTGAGAGTCCCTTGGACTGCAAGGAGATCCAACCAGTTCATCCTAAAGGAGATCAGTCCTGGGTGTTCATTGGAAGGACTGATGTTGAAGCTGAAACTCCAATACTATGGCCACCTGATGCAAAGACCTCACTCATTTGAAATGACCCTGATGCTGGGAAAGATTGAGGGCAAGAGGAGAAGGGGAAGACAGAGGATGAGATGGCTGGATGGCATCACCAACTCGATGGACATGAGTTTGGGTGAACTCCGGGAGTTGGTGATGGACAGGGAGGCCTGGCGTGCTGCAGTTCATGGGTTTGCAAAAAGTAGGACACAACTGAGCGACTGAACTGAACTGAGCTGATTAGAAAGAGAAACATGCACCCAAGATAAGGTCATTTCCTCGAAAGAAGCTGGTTGCATCAAAGGCAGGCTTTGGCACAGAATGTGAGATTGTAGATAAAGTGGTGTTAGTTGTAGCTGAGAGTGGCTGGGGTGGGGGCGGCGGGGGGC
>NW_011495084.1:50643-51422 GCF_000754665.1 Bison bison bison
ATTACTTTACTAGCGTGTGAGATGAGTGCAATTGTGCAGTAGTTTGAGCATTCTTTGGCATTGCCTTTCTTTGGGATTGGAATGAAATCTGTCTTTATCCAGTCCTGTAGCCACTGCTGAGTTCTCCAAATTTGCTGACATAATAAGTGCAGCACTTTCCCAGCATCATCTTTTAGGATTTGAAATAGCTCAACTGGAATCCCATCACCTCCACTAGCTTTGTTCATAGTGATGCTTCCTAAAGCCCAGCTGACTACACATTCCAGAATGTCTGGGTCTAGGTGAGTGTGAGTGATCACACCTTCATGATTATCTGGGTTGTAAAGATCTTTTTTGTATAGTTTTTCGGTGTATTCGTGCCACCTCTTTTTAATATTGTTAGCTTCTGTTAGGTCCATACCATTTCTGTCCTTTATTGAGCACATCTTTGCATGAAATGTTCCTTTGGCATCTCTAATTTTCTTGAATAGAGCCCCAGTCTTTCTCATTCTGTTGTTTTCCTCTATTTCTTTGCATTCATCACTGAGAAAGGCTTTCTTATCTCTCCTTGCTATTGTTTTGAACTCTGCATTCAGATACTTGTATCTTTCCTTTTCTCCTTTGCCTTTTGCTTCTCTTCTTGTCATAGATATTTGTAAGGCCTCCTCAGAGAGCCATTGTGCTTTTTTGCATTTCTTTTTCTTGGGGATGGTTTTGCTCCCTGTCTCCTCTACAATATCATGAACCTCCATCCATAGTTCATCAGGCACTCTGTCTATCAGATCTAGTCCCTTAAATCT
>NW_011495084.1:51522-52025 GCF_000754665.1 Bison bison bison
TCCTTTTATTTTTAGTATGCATTGTAGCAGTTTTAATAAGAACTGATTTAATGTGTTTAGAGATTTTGTATTGAGGAATGCCATGAAATTATTCCATAGTTTACCCTTGTCTAAACTAGTATAAAAAGAGTGAGGCTTTCAGGTATCTTTACAAACATATTGCCACAGACATATCAGTGTCAAGAGCTGAAGGGCTCTGTATAAACTTGATCCTGGATATGTCTTTGCCTTAGACTGTTTTAAAAAAAATCCTTATTTAACTGTATTGTATCCTTGAAATTTTCAAAGAGAGTAGATCTTAAATGTTCTCACCACACATGTTAAATAGGATAACTATATTAGGTAGTGGATACTTTAAGTGGTTTTACTACAGTAACCATTTCCCAGTGTGTATTTATACCAAAGTATCATGTTGTAACCTTAAACATATGCAGTTTTTATTAATAAATAAACTCCTCATTGAAAGACAAAACCAAGCAGCTTAAATTGAAAATATTGCTTCT
>NW_011495084.1:52125-52764 GCF_000754665.1 Bison bison bison
CAAAGAATTGATGCTTTGAACAATGGTGTTGGAGAAGACTCTTGAGAGTCCCTTGGACTGCAAGCAGATCCAACCAGTCCATCCTAAAGGAGATCAGTCCTGGGTGTTCATCGGAAGGACTAATGTTGAAGCTCAAACTCCAATACTTCGGCCACCTGAAGCGAAGAGCTTACTCATTTGAAAAGACCCTGATGCTGGGACTGATTGAAGGCAGGAGGAGAAGGGGATGACAGAGGATGAGATGGTTGGATGGCTCACCGACGTAATGGACATGAGTTTGGGTAAACTCCAGGAGTTAATAATTTACAGGGAGGCCTGGTGTGGTGCGGTTCATGGGGTCACAGAGTCAGACAGGACTGAGCGACTGAACTGAACTGAACTGAAGAAGGCTTTGTCTTTCTCTTTTAAGGTAACGATGTTCTTGCACTATCTGTGGGTGGGGCCACTGCAGGTTGTCACAGTGACCGCCCTGCTCTGGATGGAAATAGGAATATCATGTCTTGCTGGGATGGCGGTTCTCATTATTCTTCTGCTTTTGCAAAGCTGCTTCGGGAAGTTGTTTTCATCACTCCGGTAAGTGAAACACTGCTTTTAAAAATTGATAATATGTAACTGGTAACATCCACAGTCTGCCTGATG
>NW_011495084.1:52864-53374 GCF_000754665.1 Bison bison bison
CTGCCCCCGAGCCAGGGACAGGTCAGCATGCACGGGAGGATCGCATATGTTTCTCAGCAGCCCTGGGTGTTTCCAGGGACTGTAAAGAGTAACATTTTATTTGGGAAGAAATATAAAGAAGACAGATATGAAGAAGTAATAAGAGCTTGTGCTTTGGAAGCGGTGAGTAATGACTTCTGAGTTGCATATACTTGAATTTCATTTTTTTTAAAAATATAAATTTATTTATTTTAATTGGAGGTTAATTACTTTACAATATTGTATTGGTTTTGCCATACATCAACATGAATCCGCCATGGGTATTCACATGTTCCCCATCCCGAACCCCCCTTCCACCTCCCTCCCCATACCATCCCTCTGGGTCATCTCAGTGCACCAGCCCCAAGCAACCAGTATCATGCATCGAACCTGGATTGGCGATTTGTTTCATATATGATATTCTACATGTTTCAATGCCATTCTCCCAAATCATCCCACCCTCTCCCTTTCCCACAGAGTCCAAAAGACTGT
>NW_011495084.1:53500-53813 GCF_000754665.1 Bison bison bison
TTCCATGTCCTGGCTATTATAAACAGTGCTGCAATGAACATTGGGGTACACGTGTCTCTTTCAATTCTGATTTCCTTGGTGTGTATGCCCAGCAGTGGGATTCCTGGGTCTTAAGGCAGTTCTATTTCGAGTTTTTTAAGGAATTTCCACACTGTTCTCCATAGTGGTGGTACTAGTTTGCATTCCCACCAACAGTGTAAGAGAGTCCTCTATGATAGTGGTTTACACTACAAGGTTTGTTAAAAGTTCTTTTTAAAAAATAGATTTTTGAATGTTGCTTAACATTTAAGTTGGTCTTCTGGATAAATCAGCT
>NW_011495084.1:53913-54552 GCF_000754665.1 Bison bison bison
TAGACATAACTTGAAATTCCAGAAACCTGGAAAAGACAAATTTCCTCATGCACAGCCTTGCATCTAGAGCCCTGCTGGGGTGCAGAAACAAGACACTTCTTTTCAGGTTACAGGTGGGCTGATTCTTTAGGGCACAGCTGGTGCTGCCGAGCAGCTCTGAAAGGCCCCTCTGAACTTCTGTGGTTCATGCTCAGGCCCCACCTCCTGATCCCTGGTCCTGGGGAGGAATCAGATTGGGCATTAGAAATGGAGTGGCTGCTAAGCCCGTAGCCATAGTTTGTTCTGACCATGGATTCCAGGCTGGAGCAGGTCTCCAGGAGGTCTCTAAGGCTGCACATATTCCACTCCTAAAATGGCCCATTCAGCATTTCGTGCTCTTTGCAGCTGAATTTTGAATGATTGTGAAGGAGGTATCGTATATAAAAATGACTTGCCATTTCCACAGCTTTGGTAAAATTACCTTTGGCTTTTGATCATTGTGGTGGTGGTGGTGGTAAAATACACCCAGTGTAAAGTTGACCATTTTCACTCCTTTTAAGTACAGCATTTAGTGACATTAGGTACACTCACATTGTTGTGTAGCCATCACCATTATTCATCTCTGGAACTTTTTCTTTTTCCCAAACTGAACCTCTGCAT
>NW_011495084.1:54652-57304 GCF_000754665.1 Bison bison bison
ATTTCCAGTTTTTTAAGGAATTTCCACAGGTTCTCCATAGTGGCTGTACTAGTTTGCGTTCCCACCAACAGTGTAAGAGAGTCCTCTATGATAGCGGTTTACACTACAAGGTTTGTTAAAAGTTCTTTTTAAAAAATAGATTTTTGAATGTTGCTTAACATTTAAGTTGGTCTTCTGGATAAATCAGCTGCTGCTGCTGCTGCTAAGTTGCTTCAGTCGTATCCGACTCTGTGCGACCCCATGGACTGCAGTCTACCAGGCTTCTCCGTCCATAGGATTCTCCAGGCAAGAACACTGGAGCGGGTTGCCATTTCCTTCTCCAATGCAGGAAAGTGGAAAGTGAAAGTGAAGTCGCTCAGTCGTGTCTGACTCTTAGCGACCCCATGGACTGCAGCCTACCAGGCTCCTCCATCCATGGGATTTTCCAGGCAACAGTACTGTATTTACATATGTATTTACATATGCTGTCATTTTAATTCTTATAGGTTAGTAACACAGAATACATTATCTGGAGGGGGGATTGTTTCATTCTGTGAAGTTTTCATTCACTTTCAACATTTTTTTAATGGAAAGTTATAAATATTTACAAAAAAGAGAGCATGGTGTAATGAACCCTCATGTACCACCCCCAGCTTCAGCCAGAATCAGCTGGTCACCAGTCTTGCTGCATCTCTACCCCTGCCAGCCCCACCCCAACCCCAGAGTATTGTGGAGCCGATCCTAGACCTCAGATCAGTTCATCTGTAAACATTTCATTATTTTTCTCTAAAAGATAGGAAAGCTTTGGGGAAAAAAATCACTACTTTATTTCATCTGAAAAATACCTCAAATTCCTGAATATCACCCACCTGCTAGTCTGTGTTTACCTGCTGCTGATCATCTCACTGAGAAATCTTCACCACTGTTGGAACCCACACAAGGTCTGCCCCTTGCACTTGGCTGATGCCTCCTTGGTCCCATTCAGTCTGTGAGGTTCTCTCACCACTTCATTTTTGACTTGTAATGTATTATTTAAGAAAATCGGAATGGTTTAAAATTTCTTTTTAATACTGCATCATTTAACTGAGGGAGATTGTTTTCAGAAACGGCATTGAGTTTCACAGAGAATGGTAAGATGAAAGGTTTCACTGTATTTTGGGAATTAAATAAGATTAGTGAGTAAACGATGAGACCTAAACTTAAGTGATAGGAGAATACAATTGACAAAAAGCAAGGAAAAAGAGTAAATAATGTTAAATACTATGTTACTCTCTTGGGTTGTAAAAACCAGTGAATAATATCATTAAAGGTCTCCCCCTGGGGTCTCTTCAGTGCAGTCTGGACATCTGACTGCTCTTTTGTACTGTGAGGAAAAGACAGGGACAGATTTTCAAAGGTGTGGTATTGAAGGCTCCAGACCTGCTTTGTGAGGAAATCGTGATTCTCCTGGAACAAGGGCTTGAACATCATAGGTTGCATCAGGTGTGTGTGTTTATACTAAATCACTTCTGTTGTGTCCAGCTCTGTGGCCCTATGAACTGTAGCTTGCCAGACTCTTCTGTCCATGGGATTCTCCAGGCAAGAATACTGGAGTGGGTTGCCATTTCCCTCCCCAGGGGATCATCCCAACCCAGGGATCAAACCCGAGTCTCTATCTCCTGCATTGGTGGGTGGGTTATTTACCACCAGCGCCACCTAGGAAGCCCTGCATCAGGTGAGCAGCATTTCACAATGATGTGGACACACAGAATTGCTTGTTTAATGGGCTCGCTTCTTTACTCCAGGTTCTTGTTCATGGGTGACTGTACATTTGCAGAAATAATGTCAGGTTAGCAGGAATAAGCTAGATTTTTATTAAATGGTCTAGATACTATATATGGAGAAGGCAATGACAACCCACTCCAGTACTCTTGCCTGGAAAATCCCATGGACGGAGGAGCCTGGTGGACTGCAATCCATGGGGTTGCTACGGGTTGGGCATGACTGAGCGACTTCACTTTCACTTTTCGATTTCATGCATTGGAGAAGGAAATGGCAATCCAGTGTTCTTGCCTGGAGAATCCCAGGGACGGGGGAGACTGATGGGCTGCCGTCTATGGGGTCGCACAGAGTCAGACACGACTGAAGGGACTTAGAAGCAGATACCATATAAGAAGGGAAAGCAAATGCAGAACAGTGAGAACAGTAGCTCCCATTAATTCAGAGTCTACATGCAAATCATTTTTCTGCCTTTCACACATGTGCATGCACACACCTAAAAATGTTTATGAGTTATTCATTCTTTATGAGTATCTTCAATATTCCCATCTTCATTTTACAGTTAGTAAAACTGAGACCGGGAGAGATGACACACCTCATCTCTACATTTGTAGCTCAAGTTCAGATCCTCGGGACCAATGCTTTGCTGCAGGCTCGTAGGGTGACTGGACCACTAATGTGGGCAGTGTTCTTCGGCTTCACCCAGTGGGGCATGTGTGCAACACAGAGTTTAGTGGAACAGGCCCTGCAGGACTGGGATGCACAGCAGTTCTTCTGTACATGATTTGACGTCTATAAACATGGACTGCTCTCACTTTCTGCTGCATAGTTGGGACATGGAGTTCGGGTACCTTGTGCCCATTCCCTCCTTGGAAGGAAGGGAGTGGAGAAGTAGCGGAGAGGAGAGTTCTGGCC
>NW_011495084.1:57404-58058 GCF_000754665.1 Bison bison bison
GCATTACTGAGGTTTATTGTATATCAAATGAAAATGGAGAGATTAGTGATTTCAAATTATTTATTAAAACACCAGGCATGCTAGGTACTTATGCTGCCACCTTGTGAAGATTAATGAGATAGACAGGTAAAACCAAAGCTTATGATGAAAACTTATAAATAATTAAAAACCTCCCTCTGAATACTCTAAGTACATTATATTAATAAGTTCATGTGCATCATGCAGTTTGCATTTCAGGCAGACACCTTGTCATCTCTACTACTTAAATTCTGTAGGTGTCTAAAGCTGTGTCTGTATGGAAATCTGATGAAATAAGGTATCTTCCTAAAGGCAAATTATAGCTGCTTCAAACACCCAAAGAGATAGGATTGGATGAAAAGGCCTCCAGGACACTGTATCTTAAAATAGGAAGGATAAAAATTGTGGGCTATATTAGCATGAAAGTGAAAGTTACTCAGTCATGTCTGACTCTTTGTGACCCCCTGGACTATACAGTCCATGAAATTCTCCAGGCCAGAATACTGGAGTGGGTAGCTATTCCCTTCTCCAGGGAATCTTCCAAACCCAGGTCGCCTACATTGCAGGCAGATTCTTTACCAGCTGAGCCAAGGGGAGTCACCCCTGATTAGCATATCAATGACTATTATATTATTT
>NW_011495084.1:58158-58507 GCF_000754665.1 Bison bison bison
TGTATGTGCACTTAGTCTCCTGTGTTTTGCACAACAAAATACAGAAACCTAAATGTGGGATTTGCACACTAGAGGGAGATGATTACCTCTATGATGGACTTTTTAAAATATTTTAGTTATATTTCTTTTAAAAATTTATGTATTTATTTTACATTTTAAAAATTTATTTATTTATTAATTGGACGATAATTGCTTTACAATATTGTGTCAGCTTCTGCCATACATCAGCATGAATCAGCTGTAGGTATATGCCTGTCCCCTACCTCTTGAACCTCCCTCCCACCTTGCACTCCTCTAGGTTGTTACAGAGCACTGACTTTGAGCTCCCTAGGCATGATGGACTTTAACT
>NW_011495084.1:58719-63138 GCF_000754665.1 Bison bison bison
AAAATAGTGAGACATGAAGTAATCACACTGGCAGTATCAATTCAGGTTGATGACATCAACGCCATGATCTAGGAGTCAGAAGGTTCAGGAATTGAGTCACAGTTTCTCTGTTGATCAGGTGTGTGGGTTTGACTGTTTGATCCTTACAAGACTGTTACTTCATCTGTAAAATGGAGATAATAAGACTATCAACCTCATGAGGTTGTTTTGGGGATGAAATGTGGTTGTGATTTTAAAGCACCTTCTTGCTAAGGACATAACAAGCACTCAGTAAGTATTAGATTAGTTTTGAAGATAAATTAGTTTTTAACTATAAGCTCAGTCAGTTTCTGGTAAAATTACATCCATAAAATGTGACATGTAAGAAAGAAGGTATGTGAGTATTAACTTCCATTGTTTGAGTTGGTATTTCTGTAGGTGCTCTGCTGCTGCTGCTGCTAAGTCACTTCAGTCGTGTCCGACTCTGTGTGACCCCATGGATGGCAGCCCACCAGGCTCCCCCGTCCCTGGGATTCTCCAGGCAAGAACACTGGAGTGGGTTGCCATTTCCTTCTCCAATGCATGAAAGTGAAAAGTGAAAGTGAAGTCGCTCAGTCATGTCTGACTCTTAGCGACCCCATGGACTGCAGCCTACCAGGCTTCTCCGTCCATGGGATTTTCCAGGCAAGATTACTGGAGTGCTCTACACACAGTGTATTATATAAATCAACAATAATATTCTGTTACCATAATATAAGCAATATTGTGTGCAATATTTGTCTCCATGTTATCTTTAAGGCTTTTGAAAATGTTTAGTGAACACATATTTAAAGGTATCAAATTGATAAATTCTAGTTTAATATTTTTCCACATAGATCACTTACTTGGCCATAGGATAGTAAGTTTATTGACACTTACATGTCTAAGTGTAGAGGCCTTCAAGTCTTGAATTACTTAAGTTTTGTCTTCATTTCAAACATATCTTCAGTCACCACCTGGGCAGCATGATGTGAAAGAGCAGAAGACTCTGAACTGACATGAACTCATTCAAATTCCAGCTCTTCTGTTTAAAAGCTGACCTCCCTCAGACCAGTGATGTGGTCAGAGTTTCTCAGTTTCTTCATCTGTGAAATGGGGCCAACACTGTGAAGCTTGCTGTGAGGATTAGAGATAATCAGCATCAGGTTCCAGAACAGAGCTTGGTACACATATCTTACCCCCCAAGAGCTGTGAGAAGCCATGTGCATGTGTACAAATGATGGAGCAGAATAAGACGGGTCCTTCACGAGAAATGAGAGATGTAAACAGAACCCAGCAGGAAGAGAGACGAGTCCAGGATGGTTCCATGGGAGAGTGTGCTTGGGATGAGCCTGGAAAGATGGGCAGGATATGACAGGCCATGAGAGGAGGGGCAATTCCACAAGGAAGAAAAGCTGTGAAGGAAGGAGGGCTCCTGCTGCTTGACTCTTATGTCCAGCCCTCCTCTGCAAGGGCCTCATGTCCAGCCCACGTTAACCATTTCAGCAGTCTGCTCCATGGTGCTTCTACTGTAAGTCTCCACCATCGCTGAAGGGCCTTTGATGTGCTTCTGGACAGATGGCATCAAACCAGCATCACCATTTCCTAGTTTGCCTCTAGTGTGTGTGTCTGCTGTTCAATAAGAATTGATTAAATTTTGGGGCTTCCCTGGTGGCTCAGACAATAAAGAATCTGTCTGCAATGCAGGAAGACCTAGGTTCACTCCCTGGGTTGGAAAGATCCCCTGAAGAAGAAAATGGGAACCCACTCTAGTATTCTTGCCTGGAGAATTCCATAGACAGAGGAGCCTGGTAGGCTATAGTCCATGGGATCACATAATTGGACTCGACTGACTAGCACTTACTTACTTACTTAACTTAGAGGTAACAAATATGAATAAGAACACTTTGCTGTCAGTGGAAGGAACTATAATATATGCCCAACTAAGGCTTTTCCCCTTTGATCTAATCAGAACGTGGCAGCTGAGAAATCAACTGTACTTGCTTTTACTTCAAATCCTCCAAAATGTTTTTCCCCTTGGTGGCTTGTTCATATATAATTTGCAGAGTCAACAACACATTCAAAGTGTTACTGCCAGACTCAGAGATAGTTTCTCATGTCCTGGAAAGAGAGGCTGTGAGTGCTTTTTTTCTAGAATGTGGTTGCTGCTGCTGCTAAGTCGCGTCAGTCGTGTCCGACTCTGTGCGACCCCACAGACGGCAGCACACCAGGCTTCGCCGTCCCTGGGGTTCTTCAGGCAAGAACACTGGAGTGGGTTGCCATTTCCTTCTCTAATGCATGAAAGGGAAAAGTGAAAGTGAAGTCACTCAGTCATGTCTGACTCTTCTCAGCTCCCCATGGACTGTAGCCCACCAGGCTCCTCCATCCATGGGATTTTCCAGGCAAGAGTACTACAGTGGGGTGCCATTGCCTTCTCTGGAATGTGGTTAAGATTGCTGTATTACAATGTGGTGCTTTTTAAAGAAGAAAACCATTTGAACGACATGAAATCAAAGCAGAAAAACTAAGCAGAACAGTTTGTAAGGACTGTGAACAGTGAAAGAGAGGCCAAGTAATTCTGTGTGTGTGCTTGAGGCTGAGAACTTAACACAAAGTTCATTTTGTTTTTTCAATGAAAACACAAAGCAAGAGATGGTATTAATTTCTGAGCTCAAGAAAGAAAGAATGTGAGGTAATTATAAATTATCATATCAGAACATTTGTTGCCTTTCATCAGATGGCCCTCTATTAAGATTTGAGTGAGTATGTGTCTGTGTTTTTGTGATTGTCAGGGAGGGTTACGATGCAGTCTCTTTCTTCCATGGTGGTCATGTGCTTTGCATGTTATGATTCACACTGTAAACAGGGTCCTACTGTTGGCTTGGTGAGAAAATAGGGATCAGTCACCAAGAGCAAGTTATAATCAACTCATGTCGTTTTTTCATTTGTGGAGGTGTTCACACACTTCCTGAGATTCTCACAGCATCCTTGAATTCAGGGGCTCTGGTTTCTGCAGCACATTCTATAGAAGAGGATAATGAGACTTAGGGAGGTCAAAGGACTTGTTCGTCATGGTGGCATCAGTGTGCTACTTGCTTTCTCTCCAAATTTGCTACAGTAGAGACAGAGAAGTGAGGGCTTCACCTGCAGAAAGGTACTGCTGTGCATCCTAGGTTGATGCCTCAGCAGTTCAGTGATAAAAACTCCAAACTCTGTCTATGACAGAATGTGCCAATTGACAATTATAGCAACCTAAGACTTCTAATATAATACCATGTAACTTAAGTTTAAGGCAGAGGAACCAGAGCTCAAATTCCCAACATCTGTTGGATCATAGAAAAAGCAATAGAATTCCAGAAAAGCATCTACTTCTGCCTCATTGATATGATAAAGCCTTTCACTGTGTGGATCACAGCAAAGGGTGGAAAATTCCTAAAAGAGATTGGAATACCAGACCACCTTACAGGCCACCTACGAAACCTGCATGGAGGTCAAGAAGCAACAGCTAGAACTGATTCCAAATTAGGAAAGGAATACATCAAAGCTGTATATTGTCACCCTGCTTATTTAACTTACATGCACAGTACACCATGTGAAATGCCAGACTGGATGAAGCACAAGCTGGAATAAAGATTGCTGGGAGAAATATCAATAACCTCAGATATGCAGATGATATCACCCTTATAACAGAAAGCGAAGGGGTACTAAAGAGCCTCTTGGTGAAGGTGAAAGAGGAGAATGATAAAGTTGGCTTAAAACTCAACATTCAAAAAACGAATATCATGGCATCTGGTTCCACCACTTAATGGCAATAGATGAGGAAACAATGGAAACAGTGACAGACTTTATTTTCTTGGGCTCCAACATCACTGCAGATGGTGACTGCAGTCATGAAATTAAAAACGTTTGCTCCTTGGAAGAAAAACAATGACAAATCTAGACAGCATATTAAAAGGCAGAACCATTACTTTACTAACAAAGGTCCATATAGTCAAAGGTATGGTTTTTCTAGTAGTCATGTATGGATGTGAGAGTTGGACCATAAAGAAAGCTGAGTGCAGAAGAACAGATGCTTTAGAACTGTGGTGTTGGAGAAGACACTCGAGAGTCCCTTGGACTGCAAGGAGATCAAACCAGTCAATCATAAAGGAAATCAACCCTGTATATTGTTTGAAAGGACTGATGCTGAAGCTCCAGTGCTTTGACCACCTGATGGGAAGAACCAACTCATTTCCTAATGATGATGCTGATGCTGAAAAGCTGGCCCTGATGGTGAAAAAGATTGAATACAGGAGGAGAAGGGGATGACAAAGGACGAGATGGCTGGATGGTATCATTGATTCAGTGGGCATGAGTTTGAACAAGCTCCAGGAGATGGTAAAGGACAAGGAGGCCTGGAGTGCTCCATTCCTTGGGATCACA
>NW_011495084.1:63238-64390 GCF_000754665.1 Bison bison bison
AGGTCCAACCAGTCCATCCTCAAGGAGATCAGTCCTGGGTGTTCATTGGAAGGACTGATGTTGAAGCTGAAACCCCAGTACTTTGGCCACCTGATGCGAAGAGCTGATTCATTTGAAAAGACCCTGATGCTGGGAAAGTTTGAAGGTGGGAGGAGAGGGGGACGACAGAGAATGAGATGGTTGGATAGCATCACCAACTCATGAATTTGGGTAAACTGTGGGAGTTAGTAATTTACAGGGAGGCCTGATGTGCTGCCGTTCATGGGGTCACAAAGAGTTGGACACAACTGAGTGACTAAACTGAACTGAACTGAAGAAGGCTTTGTCTTTCTCTTTTAAGGTAACGATGTTCTTGCACTATCTGTGGGTGGGGCCACTCCAGGCTGTCGCAGTGACAGCCCTGCTCTGGATGGAAATAGGAATGTCGTGTCTTGCTGGGATGGCGGTTCTCATTATTCTTCTGCTTTTGCAAAGCTGCTTCAGGAAATTGTTTTCATCACTCCGGTAAGAGAAACACTTCTTTTAAAAATTGATAATACATAACTGGAACATCCACCATCTGCTTGATGCTTTTGTTCAAAAACAAGACAAATGCCTTCTCTAGTCTCTTCTTTGTGTGAGTTGTAGACCCTACAGGCTTAGCCAGTGGAGGCTCCATCCTTAAACTGAAGACTGATCCTGAAACAGGAACAGGGAAGGTATTCACTGGGTCCTCTTGGCACCGTATCTGAATAAGTAGAATTTGCCCATGTCCAGGTTATTTAAACATTGTTAAATAGTAATAATCTTGTAGGTCCATTAAGTTATAAGCACCCCCAGGGCCAGGCTGATCTTCACTGTGTCTTCATGAAGCCCCCTATTCACAGCAGCACATGTGATAGATAAGTGGCTAGTGATGAAGAGCCTTCTGCTGCTGAGTTAGACTGAAGCAGGTTCCACAGGGTTGGAGGTGGGTGGTTGTCAGGTGATGGAGATGTTGTGCTATTTGAAGGTTACTGAGTTCTTGTGTTTATTGTGTGTGTAGTTCTGTGTTTGGTGTCTTTCTTTATTTGGAATTTCCTTTCCTTTCTTTGGTGGAGAGATAGATACTCCCTATCCTTCGAGGCCCTGTTCCAGTGCTACCAGGTCTCTGAAGCTCTTCTTGTTCTCCTT
>NW_011495084.1:64490-67467 GCF_000754665.1 Bison bison bison
TCAGACTCATGTCCATAGAGTCAGTGATGCCATCCAGCCATCTCATCCTCTGCCGTCCCCTTCTCCTCCTGCCCCCCAATCCCTCCCAGTATCAGAGTGTTTTCCAATGAGTCAACTCTTCGCATCAGGTGGCCAAAGTACTGGAGGTTCAGCTTTAGCATCATTCCTTCCAAAGAACACCCAGGGCTGATCTCCTTAAGAATGGATTCGTTGGATCTCCTTGCAGTCCAAGGGACTCTCAAGAGTCTTCTCCAACACCACAGTTCAAAAGCATCACAAAGAGTCAGACACAATTAAACGAGTGAACAACTACTTAAGCCTGATTTCTATCTTGTCAGTTTGGGAATGTTCTTGTCATCTATTCTTTTTTTTTTTCCCCATGGTACTCTGGGGGAAATAGGCTGATTTGTCTATTAACTTCGTATATGATATTCAAATGTAACTTTTGATTCATTCCCAGATCCTCAAGTTACAACTTTATTTCCTTCTTAGTTTTGAGTTTTTCCTGCTTTCACAGACAATCATCTACTTAATCCAGCTGATATGCTGGGTGTCCTTTGAGCATACTTTTTCTTTCCTTTTGATTGTCCTGCCCAGCTTGCTCTTTCTGCTCCCATTTCTTGTACAGACCTTATCTGTCACTCACTTTAAGTATTACTGTGAAGACTAGGGTCAGGTGTTATCCCTTCTTTGAAAGTGGGAAGCTGAGGCAGAGATCAGCAAAATGTCTTTTTAAGAGACACTCATTCCTTTATAAAAACAAGTCCTGTGCCTTCTCCTCCTGGGCCACCAGCTCTCACACCTGTGTTTCTAGCACAGACCTTCACACCTGCATCTACAACTGCACCGTGACACCACTGGGAGGTCATGTCAGGTTGTCCATGAGCGAAGTTCCATAAACCTACATCCACCACCTTCCCCAACTCAGTAAATGGAGACCCTGTCCTTCCCCTTCCTCATCCTAAACACCACAATCTCCTCTGCTCTTACAGCCACACCCATCCTGTCAGCAGGCCTTTCGGTCTCCACCTTCAACATGTGCCTGGAGTGTGACCCCATCTCTCCATTCCCACTCTGGTCCTGACCACTGTCATCTCTCACCTTGATTATTCTGGTAGCCTCCTCACTTGTATCCACCCTCATCCTTCCCCACTTACTGTCTGTTTTCTGTAAAGCACAGGGGTGATTTCTTAAAACATCAAACCAGGTCTGTCCCCCTCCTCCTCTTACTGAAGTGCCCCCAGGCTCCTCCTGCTCTGTCTCCACCCTCACCCCCTCATTCTCACTCCACTCTCCTGCATCCTTGTCCTGAACCCCTTGGGCATCTCCCTGTGGCCCCTGCACCCGCCCCTCCCTCTGTGAGGAGCAGCCTCTCCGGGTCTGCCTGAGCCTCCTCCTCCAGATATGCTCACACACCCTCTGAGCAGAGCCCTCACATCCCAGTGTGAACTCACTTCCCTCCTTCACTCTCCATCCCCCTGAGCCGGCTTCCTTTTCCTTCCTCTCCTCAGTACTTGTGCTCAGGTTAATTTTCCATGTCATCTGTCTTCCATCACGGAAATAAACCCTAGAACCTTTGTTTCTTCACAACTGAGTTCACTGTGCCCAGAGCAATGCCTGTCATACAGTAAGTCCTCAGTAAATATCTGTTAAAATGGTCAAACGCATAGATGCTGTGCAAAACTACAGAATGAAAACAAATAAAATACACTGATAGGTTGTTGTTGTTGTTGTTGTTTTTTTTTTAATATTCAAGGTCACAGTTTAGTTACTCTGACTTATACCCACTGCTCTAGCTTCCCAGGTAGCTTGGTGGGAAAGAATCTACCTGCAAGTGCAGGAGACACTGATTCGATCCCTGGGTCAGGAAGATCTCCTGGAGGAGGAAACAGCAAACCACTCCAGTGTTGCCTGGAGAATCCCATGGACAGAAGAGCCTGACAGGCCCTAGTCCATGGGGTTACAAAGAGTTGAATACGACTTAGCAGCTGAGCATGTATGAACGTTAATCAAATTCTTGTATGAGGAACTAATGCTAAAAGTTTAAGATAGTAGTAGAGGAAAATTTATATCTTTTTCTTTCCCCCCTTTTCTGTCTGTATAGGATTTACAGCTTTTGGAAGAAGGAGATCTAACTGAGATAGGAGAAAGAGGAACCCCGCTGAGTGAGGGACAGAAAGCCCGGGTCAGCCTCGCCAGGTAAATGGGGTTTCAGTTGCTATCCGCCCCTCATCCTCCACGGCTCCTAGTGGACATGAGCACGCAGACCCCGCTCACCGGGTGGGGCTGTGTGAAGCAGGGTCTTGGTCCTTTCCCTGGGCTTATAGAAGGAACTTGAAGTTGTTAGACACCATTATGATTCAGCAATGAGACCCAGGGAATATGAAGTGTCCTCTCCTGATGTCTCTCTGTTTTCTAGAGCCGTGTATCAGGACGCAGACATCTACCTCCTCGACGATCCGCTCAGCGCAGTGGATGCAGTAGTCAGCAGGCACTTATTTGAACAGTGAGTTTGCTCCTGTTTTCTATCGTTTCTTCTTTCCAAGAGCCCTGTAGAGATGAAGGAAGAGAGCTCAGGCAGGTCTTTGTGCTCCAGGAGACTCAGCTCCCTCTGCCCTGGTGTCTCTCCCTCCCCTCCCTTCCATCCACAGAAGAGCCATCATAGAGAAATCTTGCATCCTGATGAGGTCAGGACAGGAAAATACAGCAGGTGCTTCCAGTGGGTGGGGGCCAGTGGGGTCTGTGCTTTAGGGAGTGACAGATGGCAGTTTCCTTCCTGCTACTTGCAGTTGATTACCAGACACTCTGGGTGGATCCAGACATCAGGAATAAGATGATGCAGGGTTTTTAAATCAAAGAGTGAAACTCTTATAACCTGGTACTTGGCTGCCAGTTTTTTTCCTCTATAATTTGCTTAAGGCGTGTTAGAAGTGAAGTTTTCAGTACTGACGTCGGGCTTCCATGGAAAGACCCTGTT
>NW_011495084.1:67567-71711 GCF_000754665.1 Bison bison bison
ACAGCATATTAAAAAGTAGAGACATTGCTTTATCGACAAAGGTCTATATAGTCAAAGCTATGGTTTTTCGACTCATTGTGTATGGACGTGAGAGTTGGGCCAGAAAGCAGGCTGAGCATGGAAGAAATGATGCTTTGAATTTGTAGTGATGGAGAAGACTCTTGAGAGTCCCTTGGGCTGCAAAGAGTTCAAACCGGCTATTCCTAAAGGAAATCAACCATGAGTATTCACTGGAAGGATTGGTGCTGAAGGGCCAATACTTTCTTTGGCCACCTGGTGCCAAGAGCAGACTCATTGGAAAAGACCCTGATACTGAGAAAGATTGAAGGCAGGAGGAGAAGGGGACAACAGAGGATGAGATGGTTAGATAGTGTCCCTGACTCAATCAACATGAATTTGAGCAAACTCTTGGAGATAGTGATGGACGGGGAGCCTGGAGTGCTATATTGTCCATGGGATTTCAAAGAGTCAGACACAACTTAGTGACTGAACAGAAACAAATACACTATATTATATGATTATATTGATATATACCATGAGATATAATAATAGTATATATTATTCCATATATTATTTAATAAGTTCTGATGTGAACTAATACTTTAAGTACAGTTAGCAAAACAGTATTTAGACTGTTCAAAGTTTGCAAATTCCAGGAAAGTGACTGTTTTTGTTTGTGCTTTCTTCCTGCAGTTTAACAATCTGTTTTTTTCCTCTTTTCTGTAGAATTTTTTATCACTTGATGAAATACCACAGCTCAACACTCAGCTGCCATCAGATGGTGAAATGATTGTGGACATGCAAGATTTCACTGCTTTTTGGGATGAGGTAACATGTCTTTCTTTCCAAGATCCTGACTGCTAACAGACAAGTGTGATATAGATTTACTGGAGAATTTTTAGATTGTACCATGGTGTAAAATGTGACTTGCTCATTAACTAAAAGTATGTTAAAAATTTTTTTTCAAAATTGGCACTAAGGTTTGTATCTAATAGAGATTAAGTATAAAATCAACCTAAAATGTTTGACATATTGCTCTCACTCTCATTTTTAAGAGAACTTTCAAAGTATTAGCACATTTTGAACTTAAAGTCCATATATTTGTAATGTTAGAATTTATGGAATTGGACAGACAAAATGCGGCAGTGTGGAATGGGTTAACTAACAAACACACAACTGGTTGTTAAAGACGCTTTGGGGAATCAGCGTACATTTTTGCCTTGATTATCAGGCCACTGTATTATACATAGAGTGAGGCCATGATCTGGATGTTTACTGTGGGGTAGGGTGGGGGCTCCTGCATCCTGAGCTTCTGGATACTTTGGTGGCAGCCGGGGCAGGAGGAGACAGCAGGTGGGCATAATGAGCACCAGTGATTCCCAGTTAAAGGACTGCACTGTATGACAAGCTGACAGGGAGAACTGGTGATTCCCAACACTTGGTTTATTTGTTAGGTTCAGGCAAACAGAAAAAAAACAAGAAAAACAGGGTCTGGTCTCAAGAAGTTGTCAGCATCACACACCCATTGCGGCCCCTTTACCAACTGAAATGTTCCCCCTGCCCCCTAGTTCCCTGGTCCTCTGTGCACACCCTCCTCTATCAGTGTGAATTAGTAAAACAGAACCTCACCGTGGGAGAGGGAATTCCACTCAAGGAGTTAGTTACGGAGATGATAAAAGGGAGAAAAAAGCAGAAAGGGCAAAATGGTTGTGTGTGAGACAACCCAGGGGTTATCAAAGGCAGGAAGCTGTTCCTACTCCCAGGGCTGGAGGACCTCTGGGAGGAGGTGCCTCCACCAGAGGGTCCACCCTCCAGAGCAGAGCCCAGGAGTCCAGCAGCTGTCAGAGTTGGGACCACAGAGCACGTGTCAAGTCTGTAGACCCGTCCTGTCTTTCATGCCTGTGACTCTGTGGTGCCACCTACATCGTGTTCACCTGCTTCTGACTCAGCACCTGCTGTCCCCATCAACAACCAATGGTTTGTTCCCAGATACATGAAACCACATCCCTGTACCTTCTGTACATGGAAACTCACACAGGGTACTTGACCTTCCCTGATGGTTTCTCCTGCCTTAATATAGTAGGTTTGCCTCCTGTTCGGTTCTTGGCATAATGCTCTTGAACCATTTATAGAAAGCACCACTAAAATTCCATTATAAAGTCCACTCTATGTGAATGCTACCACATTCTTTGTATGAAACTCGTTAGCAGATTTCTTTAGTTCCCAGTAAACACGTAGATTTATTTTAAATCAGTTGGGTATATGATACAGATTGTTTCTGCAGTTTTTAATGAACTGAAATAAAAATACATAGAACAGTATCTGCCTGTGCAACAAATGGCTGTAAGGTAGAATAAGGGATTTTAGTTGTACTACAGCCTATGTGAATAAATCAGATGAAAAATCTGAAAAGGTTTCTATATATCTTCTAGAGTAAAAAAAATCCAAATTGTTAATAACTCAATCAATGATTTTAATAAAAAATAATAATAACTCAAGATACTAAACTGCTAAAGGAAGAGGAGAAAAGGTTGTGAGTTCTGCGGTAAGGCTCTTCTTGTAAAATCTAACTAATTGCATATTATGATTCTGTTAGAGCAGTATTCAGAATTCCAGAGATGAGAGCCTTCATCAGCTACATTTTCACAAAAATAGCTACCATGTTAACTTTAATGTGTGGCAAGGTTTCCTTGGAGAAGGAAATGGCAGCCCACTCCAGGATTCTTGCCTGGAGAATCCCATGGACAGAAGAGCCTGGCAGGCTACAGCCCATAGGGTCACAGAGTCGGACATGCCTGAAGTGACTTAGCAAAGCAACACAAAGGTATTCCTATCTAGGTAAATGATAATTATGCTATTGCAGCTAATTTGTACCACTTTGGGGGAATGAAATTTCTAAATATTTTCAACTGAATCTTATCTTTTATGCTACTGCTAAGTCACTTCAGTCATGTCCGACTCTGTGCGACCCCATAGACGGCAGCTCACCAGGCACCCCGGTCCCTGGGATTGCACTCACTAAAAACTAACAGCCATGGTACCATAATAAAATTTTTTGTGAGGTACCTAGACTGTTACTACTGAGACACAAAAATGTGAGGTAAGCCTACCTTTTCCCAGAAACCTTTGAAGCCAGAGATATTAAACAATTAAGGCACTTGAAAACATTAGGGATATGCATAAACTTTCAAATAAAACAAACTATAGCTGTACTAGCAAGCAATGACGAAATAGTAAATCTTCATCTTATGAACGTATAATTATCTAAATGTAGGGAATTCTGGCTTAAGAAACAGTCAAAAGCAACTTGTCATTTCTTACGGTAAAATATTGAAAACCAAGCGCTAAATTCAGCCACTATAGGATAAAGAAACTAAAACAAAAAGCCTTAAGAACCTGGAGACTTAGTGAGAAAAAGCTCATTTTAAACTGATTGAAGCCTCTGAACTAATCCTGTGTTTCAAAGGCAGGGAAGAAGGATCTCTCTAAACTTGTAAAAACTAGTGATTCATAAGGAAACTAAAGAAATGAGAGCATGCATGCTTATCAGACCACAGAAATAAAAACTGAGAAAGGATACAGAAGAAAGAAAAAGTGTGATCTGTTTACTCAGGGCAATCATCATTAAAAATCTACAGTAATTTGATCAACTAAAATTTTTCTCTGAAATTATACTGCTCCCATTTCCTGTGTCAAAACTTAAAATGACTGTCTCATTAAAGAGATAGTAAATTATTCTAAAACAGCTTCCTTCTTGCCTCATAGAGGTTCAGTTCAGTTCAGTCGCTCAGTCATGTCCGATTCTCTGCTACCCCATGAATTGCAGAAGCTAGGCCTCCCTGTCCATCACCAACTCCCAGAGTTTACCCAAACTAAAGTCCATCAAGTTGGTGATGCCATCCAGCCATCTCATCCTCTGTCGTCCCATTCTTCTGCCCCCAATCCTTCCCAGCATCAGGGTCTTTTCCAATGAGTCAGCTTTTCACATGAGGTGGCCAAAGTATTGGTTTCAGCTTCAAGATCAGTCCTTCTAATGAACACCCAGGACTGATCTCCTTTAGGATGGACTGGTTGGGTCTCCTTGCAGTGCAAGGCACTCTCGAGAGTCCTCTCCAACATCAGAGTTCAAAAGCATCAATTCTTC
>NW_011495084.1:71811-73263 GCF_000754665.1 Bison bison bison
GTTCTAACTTCATTGATTTACATGCCTGTGTTTCTGTCCTTACGTCTTTTTTTTTTTTTTTTTGTCCTTACATCTTAATCTTCTCTTCCTCTAAGCACACCAGTCACGTTAGATTAGGTCCAGTATAACTAAGGGTGATCATTACTCCTTTAAGGTCCTTGTCACCAAATTCTAAGGTACTATTAACTAAGGTGTCAGCAGGTGAATCTGAGGGGACACAATTGATTTACAGATGGTCCAGAATAGCAAAGTAGAGACTTCAGCAGAGCCCAGTGTTTGAGAGGGAGACGTGTGAGGAAGTCTGAGCTCTGGATATTAGGAGCTGGGATTCCACGTCCACTA
This sequence comes from Bison bison bison, assembly GCF_000754665.1. Lineage (NCBI taxonomy): Eukaryota > Metazoa > Chordata > Mammalia > Artiodactyla > Bovidae > Bison > Bison bison. Next base: position 72,154 of record NW_011495084.1, read on the forward strand.
AGCAGTGGTCATTAGTCTTTGGTGGAATCTGCCCGAATGTAGGACGTCCTTAGTGTTGGGGTGATGAAAGATTTGTGGAGATGGATGGTGATGATGGTTGCATAACAATGTGAATATACTTAATACCACTGAGCTCTATGCTTAAGATGACAGAAATGGTAAATTTCACATTAGGTGTATTTTACCACAATTAAAAGAAAACTGCATAGTATCACTGAATCTTTCAGAAAATGAGTGAGCAGGGCAGCTGACACATGGCATGGCCCCCAGCTCCCTGATCTGACTCCCCTTTCCCACCTTCTCCTGATCATGACTTGATGAGTTTTCCCTTAGAGAAGTGCCTGTGTCTTGTCATGAGTTCAGTGACAGGAGCTAGTGCTGTGACAGGGATTTCTCACCCCCACCCTCCTGGCATTCTGAGTATAGCAGCCCTCTTGTTCCCAGTGCCCCACCCTGAACTCACAAATATCTGTCACCTATCTTGTGAGCATCTGCACAAGTTCCTCATCAGGGCAGGAACAGGATCTGCTAGTCATTGCATCCGTGTCACAGGGAGGGAAGAGCAGGCATTTTAGTACCAAGTATAGTGTACTGATCACAGAAGTTCTCCTGAGTTCTTTTTCAAACACAGGAGACATTTATAAAATCCTCTCCAATATTTTGGGTGTACCATTTTGGATACTTGAGAGAAGCAAACTTAAGATTTTTGTTTGCTGATCAGAACCACAACCTCTAGAGTGACTTAAAGCAGAGAGCATGAAAGCAAATTAGGAAATCACTCAGCAGCAACTGGAGGGTGTTCTCAAGTTAGAGAATTGGATGGAACAATATGCTGTGAGAGATGGTGGTCACGTGGAAGCTTAGTCATGGGGAGGGCTTTGTATTAAAAGTTGTTGAATCACACTGCTGCTTACCATTAACAGTTTCCTACAGTCATGAATCTATATCCAAGGTCACTGAAGTTTGTGAGTTTTGCAACTTTATTCTGTGAACACTAAGTGAGTTCTGTCACCTACAGAAGGTGAGAGGCCTTAGATGAGCTGATGCAGTCTCATCATGCTGTGGATCCCATCCTGGTTCAGCCCCACGTCCCAGACCCCCACCTCCTGC
>NW_011495084.1:73363-73927 GCF_000754665.1 Bison bison bison
TTAAGATGACAGAAATGGTAAATTTCACATTAGGTGTATTTTACCACAATTAAAAGAAAACTGCATAGTATCACTGAATCTTTCAGAAAATGAGTGAGCAGGGCAGCTGACACATGGCATGGCCCCCAGCTCCCTGATCTGACTCCCCTTTCCCACCTTCTCCTGATCATGACTTGATGAGTTTTCCCTTAGAGAAGTGCCTGTGTCTTGTCATGAGTTCAGTGACAGGAGCTAGTGCTGTGACAGGGATTTCTCACCCCCACCCTCCTGGCATTCTGAGTATAGCAGCCCTCTTGTTCCCAGTGCCCCACCCTGAACTCACAAATATCTGTCACCTATCTTGTGAGCATCTGCACAAGTTCCTCATCAAAGCAGGAACAGGATCTGCTGGTCATTGCATCTGTGTCACAGGGAGGGGAGAGCAGGCATTTTAGTACCAAGTATTGCCAAATTCAGACTTAAATTGAAGAAAGTAGGAAAAAACCACTAGACCATTCAGGTATGACCTAAAACAAATCCCTTATGATTAATCAGTGGAAGTGAGAAATAGATTTAAGGGCCTAG
>NW_011495084.1:74027-74368 GCF_000754665.1 Bison bison bison
GAAAAAGACAAAGGAGAAAAGGAAAGATATAAACATCTGAATGCAGAGTTCCAAAGAAGAGCAAGAAGAGATAGAAAGCCTTCTTCAGTGATCAATGCAAAGAAATAGAGGAAAACAACAGAATGGGAAAGAACTAGGGATCTCTTCAAGAAAATCAGAGATACCAAAGGAACATTTCTTGCAAAGATGGGCTCGATAAAGGACAGAAATGGTATGGACCTAACAGAAGCAGAAGACTTTAAGAAGAGATGGCAAGAATACACAGAAGAACCGTACAAAAAAGATCCTCATGACCCAGATAATCACGATGGTGTGATCACTGACCTAGAGCCAGACATCCT
>NW_011495084.1:74468-77225 GCF_000754665.1 Bison bison bison
GGAATCAAGATTGCCGGGAGGAATATCAATATCCTCAGATATGCAGATGACATCACCCTTATGGCAGAAAGTGAAGAACTAAAGAGCCTCTTGATGAAAGTGAAAGAGGAGAGTGAAAAAGTTGGCTTAAAGCTCAACATTCAGAAAACTAAGATCATGGCATCCAGTCCCATCACTTCATGGGAAATAGATGGGGAAACAATGGAAACAGTGACAGACTTTATATTTTGGGGGGCTCCAAAATCACTGCAGATGGTGATTGCAGGCATGAAATTAAAAGACGCTTTCTCCTTGGAAGAAAAGCAAAGACCAGGCTAGACAGTATATGAAAAAGCAGAGACATTACTTTGCCAGCAAATTCCATTTAGTCAAATCTATGGTTTTGCCAGTAGTCATGTATGGATGTCAGAGTTGGACCATAAAGAGGGCTGAGCAACTGAAGAATTGATACTTTTGAACTGTGGTGTTGGAGAAGACTCTTGAGAGTCCCTTCAACAGCAAGGAGATCAAACCAGTCAATCCTAAAGGAAATCAACCCTGAATATTCATTGGAAGGTATGATGCTGAAGTTCTAATACTTTGGCCACCTAATGCCAAGAGCTGACTCATTGGGAAAAACCCTGATGCTGGGAAAGATTGAAGGCAGGAGGAGAACGGGATTACAGAGGATGAGATTGTTAGATGGCATCACTGACTCAATCAACATGAATTTGAGTAAACTCTTGGAGATAATGAAGGACAGGGGGACCTGGAGTCCATGGGATTGCAAAGTGTCAGACACGACTTAGAGACTGAACAACAACAAGTACACTATATTATGTGATTATATTGATATATACCATGAGGCGTAATAGTAGTATATATTATTCCATATGTTATTAATATGTTCTGATGTGAACTAATACTTTAAATACAGTTAACAAGACAGTATTTAAACTGTTCAAAGTTTACAAATCCCAGGAAAGCAGTTTTTTTGTTTTTGCTTCCTGAAGTTTAACAATCTGTTTTTTTCCTCTTTTCTATAGAATTTTTTATTACTTGATGAAATAACACAGCCCAACCCTCAGCTGCCATCAGATGGTGAAAGGATAGTGGACATGAAAGATTTCACTGCTTCTTGGGATGAGGTAACAAATCCTCCATTCCAAGATCCTAACTGCTAACAGACAACTGTTAAAGATTTATTGGAGAATTTTTAGATTTTACCCATGGTGTAAAATGTGTCTTACTCATTTACTGAAAGTATGTTATAATAATTCTCAAAATTGGGATTAAGATTTGTATCTAATGGAGATTAAGTATAAAATCAACCTAAGATGTTTGACATGTTGCTCTCTATCTCATTTTCAAGAGAATTTTCAAAGTATTAGTACACTTTGAATTTAAAGTATATACCTTTGTCATGTTAGCATTTATAGAATTGGAGAAACAAAATGTTACAGTGTGATATGGGTTATCTAACAAATACACAATCAGTTGTTGAACAGGCTTTGGGAAATCAGCATACATTTTTTGCCTTGATTATCAGACCACTGTATTATTCATAGAGTGAGGCCATGATCTGGGTCTTGGCTGTGGGGTAGGGTGGGGTCTCCTGCTTCCTGAGCTTCTGGATGGTTCTGGATACTTTGGTGGCAGCCAGGGACTGGGAGGAGATAGTAGGTGGGCACATGAGCACCAGTGATTCCCAGTTAAAGGATTATACTGTGTGGAAGCAGACAGGAAGAACTGTGATTTCCAACATTTGGTTTATTTGTTAGGTTCAGGCAAACAGAAAAAACAACAGGGTGTGATCTCAAGAAATTGTCAGTATCACACACGCAGTGCAGCCCCTTTACCAACTGAAATGTTCCCCCAGGCCCTGGTTCCTTGATCTTCTGTGCACACCCTCCTGTATCAGTGTGGATTAGTCAGGAAAACAGAACCCTACCAGGAGAGAGGGAGTTCCATGCAGGGAATTAGTTATGTAGATGATAAAAGAGGGAGGAAAAAGCAGAAAGGGAAAAAGAGTGATGCGTGAGACAACCCAGGGTTTATCAAAGGCAGGAAGCTGCTCCCATACCCAGGGCTGGAGGGACTCTTGGAGGAGGCACCTCCACCAGAGGGTCCACTCTCCGGAGCTGAGTGTAGGAGCCTGGCTGCTGTCAGAGTGGGGACCACAGAGCACATGTTCTGACTGTAGACTCACCCTGTATTTCGTGCCTGTGACTCTGTGGTGCCACCTGCATCATGTTCACCTGCTTCTGACTCAGCACCTGCTGTTCCCACCAACAACCAGTGGTTTGTTCCCACATACATGAAACCATGTCCCTGAGCATTCCAGACCCGGAAACTCCCACAAGGTGTCTGATCTAACCTGAGAGCTTCTCCTACCTTAATACAGTGGATTTACCTCCTGCTTGGTGTTTCTCCTCATAATGCTCTTGAAACATTTGTAGAAAGCACTTGATACAATTCCATTATAAAGGCCACTCTATGTGATTGCCAACACTTACTTTGTATGACTCGTTAGCAGATTTCTTTTGTTCCAAGTAAACATGTAGATTTATTTTAAATCAATGTGGTATATGGTACAGATTGGTCCTGCAGTTTTTAATGAACTGAAATAAAAATATCTGTATACAGCAGTGCCTGCTTGTACAACAAATATATGTAAGGTAAAATAAGGAATTTCAGTTGTACTAAAGTCTGTGTGAATAAATCAGATGAAAAATCTAAATCTACTTTTTCTATAGTAAAAAAAAAAAACAAATTATT
>NW_011495084.1:77325-78777 GCF_000754665.1 Bison bison bison
ATTGAAGGCGGGAGGAGAAGGGGACAACAGAGGATGAGATGGTTGGATGGCATCACTGACTCGATGGACATGAGTTTGAGCAAGCTCTCAGAGTTGGTGAGGAAAGGGAGGCCCGGTTGCTGCAGTCCATGGGGTCCAAAGAGTCGGACACAACTGAGCAACTCTACTGAACTACCCCTCCTAAGCTGTGAATGCAGGAAGGCGCCTCAGCCCAGCTTGTTCTGTCCCAGAACCCCTGCACCTGCTGTGTCTTCTTCCAGGATATTTCCCCAGATAGTCTCAGGGCTCCTGTGTCTCCCCATCTAAGACCCCTTGCTTTTCCTTCAGAGCACAGGTCACAGTGCAATAGTGCATTTTCTACACTCACTCAGCGGGTCCCCCTGTACACAGTGCAGAGTACTGATTTCCATCTTGATGTGTGGGTGTGTCCTCTGCACTTAGGACAATGCCTGGCTCCTCAACAAACCTCTGCTGATTGAATAAATGGAGGTGGGGATTCTGTCTGTCTTATTTGTATCCCCTTCACCATGGGATGTGTCCCCTCTTAACACAGCTCTTATATAGGATTATATGTAGGATTATAGGATTAACACATCCTTTATATAGGAGTAACAGTTAAACAACTAATGATTGTTGATTCAATCATTTGTATGACATGATCTGGAAATCTTTCCTTTAAAAACTTGGAAAATAGTTTATTTTTCTAGTGATTGAACAAAAGCATTATTTAGGAAAAATTCAAAGCCATCAACTGATGACTTCATTGTATTTATTTATATTACCTCATCTGTGATGGAAAGTGAGGAAGAAAATATTTTAGAACTTTTGGGTTGGTCCATCTTGGACATAACAGCACATCACATTTGGTTAACACCCACTTTCAGGGACTATTGGCAGGTATTTATGAATTAAGGACAAGAATGCAATTTAAATGCTTTAGTACTAAGTCTGAAAAGGTGACAGTCAAGAAACTTAGGTATGAACACTGAGCTAACACAGGTCAAAAGGTACTCCTTTTGGACTTAATGAAGTGATGGTATATGTGTCTATATCCTAGAGTCTTGCTTCTGATCACAGACCCAGTGTCCAGAGTGTCCCCTTAGGACTTTTCTGTCCTGAGTCCAAAGCACAGGGCTACTTGTGGTTAGGGAGGAGCAGAGAAGGGGACTGATACTTACTGAGCATATTGGTGGTTGACTTCTCAGAACGTGTGGATGAAGTTGTCATTGACGCTGTTTAAGATGAAGAAACTGAGGTTTAGACTCTTGTCCAATGTCATCAGGCTTGTGAGAAGGACTGAGCTGCAGTCTGCTGCCTCCAGACTGTCCATCTGAATCACTCACAGGCTGAGCTCTGACCCAGGTTCCTGAGATTTGCTCTGCAAGGGCCACGGGCTCCCAGAGAACCTGCCTGGAATTCTGCCTGGGGTCACTGGGGCCCCAGACCCAGCTA
>NW_011495084.1:78877-80387 GCF_000754665.1 Bison bison bison
CCAGATACATGAAACCACATCCCTGTACCTTCTGTACATGGAAACTCACACAGGGTACCTGACCTTCCTTGATGGTTTCTCCTGACTTAATATAGTAGATTTGCCTCCTGTTTGGTGTTTCTTGGCATAATGCTCTTGAAACATTTATAGAAAGCACCACTAAAATTCTGTTATAAAGTCCACTCTATGTGAATGCTACCACATTCTTTGTATGAAACTCGTTAGCGGATTTCTTTAGTTCCCAGTAAACACGTAGATTTATTTTAAATCAATTTGGTATAAATACAGATTGTTTCTGCAGTTTTTAATGAACTGAAATAAAAATATATACAACAGTATCTGCCTGTGCAACAGATGGCTGTAAGGTAGAAATAAGGGATTTTAGTTGTACTACAGCCTATGTGAATAAATCAGATGAAAAATCTGAAAAGGTTTCTATATACCTTCTAGAGTAAAAAAAATCCAAATTGTTAATAACTCAATGATTTTAATAAAAAATATTAATAACTCAAGATACTAAACTGCTAAAGGAAGAGGAGAAAAGGTTGTGAGTTCTGCAGTAAGGCTCTTCTTGTAAAATCTAACTAATTGCATATTATGATTCTGTTAGAGCAGTATTCAGAATTACAGAGATGAGAGCCTTCATCAGCTACATTTTCACAAAAATAGCTACCATGTTAACATTAATGTGTGGCAAGGTTTCCTTGGAGAAGGAAATGGCAGCCCACTCCAGGATTCTTGCCTGGAGAGTCCTATGGGCAGAAGAGCCTGGCGGGCTACAGCCCATAGGGTCACAGAGTCGGACCCACCTGAAGTGACTTAGCAAAGCAATGCAAAGGTATTCCTATCTAGGTAAATGATAATTTTGCTATTGTAGCTAATTTTTACCACTTTGGGAGAATGGAAATTCTAAATATTTTCAACTGAATGTTATCTCCTATGCTGCTACTGCTGCTAAGTCACTTCAGTCATGTCCGACTCTTAGTGACCCCATGGACTGTAGCCCCCCAGGCTCCTCCATCCATGGGATTTCCCAGGCAAGAATACTGGAGTGGGGTGCCATTGCCTTCTCCAGTTATCTCTTATAGCACTCACCAAAAACTAACAGCCATGGCACCATAATAACATTTTTTTTGTGAGGTACCTAGACTGTTACTTCTGAGGGAGACACAAAAATGTGAGGTAAGCGTACCTTTTCCCAGAAACTTTTAATGCCAGAGATATTAAACAATTAAGGCACTTGAAAACATTAGGGATATGTATAAACTTGCAAGTAAAAGAAACCATAGCTGTACCAGCAAGCAGTGAAGAAATAATAAATCTTCATTTTGTGAATCTTTAATTATCTAAAAGTAAGGAATTTTGGCTTAAGAAATGGTCAAGAGCAACTTGTCATTTCTTATGGTAAAGTATTGAAAACCCAGTGCTAAATTCAGCCACTGTAGGATAAAGAAACTAAAACAAACAAAAAAAATCTTAAGGACCTGGAGACTTAGTGAGCAAAAGCTCA
>NW_011495084.1:80487-80916 GCF_000754665.1 Bison bison bison
ATATCACAGAAATCAAAACTGAGAAAGGATACAGAAGAAAGCAAAAATGTGATCTGTTTACTCAGGGCATTCATCATTAAAATCTACAGTAATCCAATCAACTAAAATTTTTCTCTGAAATTATACTGCTCCCATTTCCTGTGTCAAAACTTAAAATTACTGTCTCATTAAAGAGTTAGTAAATGATTCTAAAACAGATTCCTTCTTGCCTCACAGAGGTTCAGTTCAGTTCAGTTCAGTTGCTCAGTCATATTCAATTCTCTGCTACCCCATGAGTTGCAGATGCCAGGCCTCCCTGTCAATCACCAACTCCTGGAGTTTACCCAAACAAAAGTCCATTGAGGCAGTGATGCCATCCAGCAATCTCATCCTCTGTTGTCCGCTTTCCTCCTTCCTCCAATTCTTCCCAGGATCAGGGTCTTTTCCAAT
>NW_011495084.1:81016-81697 GCF_000754665.1 Bison bison bison
ACCTCTTCTTAATATCTTCTGCTTCTGATAGGTCCATACCATTTCTGTCCTTTATTGAGCCCATCTTTGCATGGAATGTTCCCTTGGTATCTCTAATTTTCTTAAAGAGATCTCTAGTGTTTCCCATTGTACTGTTTTCCTCTATTTCTTTGCATTGATTGCTGAGGAAGTCTTTCTTACCTGTCCTTGCTGTTCTTTGTAACACTGCATTCAAATGGGTATATCTGTCCTTTTCTCCTTTGCTTTTGGCTTCTCTCCTTTTCACAGCTATTTGTATGGCCTTTTCAGACAGCCATTTTGCTTTTTTTTTTGCATTTCTTTTCCGTGGGGATGGTCTTGATCCCTGTCTCCTGTACAGTGTCACTAACCTCTGTCCATAGTTCATCACGCACTCTGTCTATCAGATGTAATGACAAAGCACTTCGGTATTCTTCCTTTGAGAACCCCATGAAGAGTATGAATAGGCAAAAATAGGACACTGAAAGATGAACTCCCCAGGTCGATAAGTGCCCAATATGCTACTGGAGATCAGTGGAGAAATAACTCCAGATAGAATGAAGGGATGGAACAAAAGCAAACAAACAAACAAACAAAAAAGACCCAGTTGTGGATGTGACTGGTGATAGAAGCAAGGTCAGATATTGTAAAGAGTAATATTACATAGGAACCTGGAATGTTAGG
>NW_011495084.1:81797-82372 GCF_000754665.1 Bison bison bison
CCTTAGGAAGCATCACTACGACAAAGCTAGTGGAAGTGATGGAATTCCAGTTGAGCTATTTCGAAATCCTAAAAGGTGATGCTGTGAAAGTGCAGCACTCAATATGCCAGCAAATTTGGAAAACTCAGCTGTGGCCACAGGACTGGAAAAGGTCAGTTTTCATTCACAATCTCAAAGAAAGGCAATGCCAAAGAATACTCAAACTACTGCACAATTGCAGTCATCTTACACGCTAGTAAAGTAATGCTCAAAATTCTCCAAGCCAGGCTTCAGCAGTACGTGAACCGTGAACTTCCATTGTTCAAGCTGGTTTTAGAAAAGGCAGAGGAACCAGAGATTAAATTGCCAACATCCTCTGGATCAAAGAAAAAAGCAAGACAGTTTCAGAAAAACATCGATTTCTGCTTTATTGACTATGCTAAAGTGTTTGACTGTGTGGATCACAACAAACTGTGGAGAATTCTGAAAGAGATGGGAATACCAGACCACCTGACCTGTCTCTTGAGAAACCTGTATGCAGGTCAGGAAGCAAGTTAGAACTGGACATGGAAAACAGACTGGTTCCAAATAGGAAA
>NW_011495084.1:82472-82863 GCF_000754665.1 Bison bison bison
GAAACGCTGGGCTGGAGGAAGCACAAGCTGGAATCAAGATTGCCGGGAGAAATATCAGTATCCTCAGATGTGCAGATGATACCACCCTTATAGCAGAAAGTGAAGAACTAAAGAGCCTCTTGATGAAAATGAAAGAGGAGAGTGAAAAAGTTGGCTTAAAACTCAACATTCAGAAAACTAAGATCATGGCATCCAGTCCCATCACTTCATGGGAAATAGATGGGGAAACAGTGGAAACAGTGTCAGACTTTATTTTTTTGGGCTCCAAAATCACTGCAGACGGTGATTATAGCCATGAAATTAGAAGACGCTTACTCCTTGCAAGGAAAGTTATGACCAGCCTAGACAGTATATTAAAAGGCAGAGACATTACTTTGCCAACAAAGGTCCA
>NW_011495084.1:82963-83486 GCF_000754665.1 Bison bison bison
GGGTAAATGCATAGCACATTAGCATAGCTTAAGACAACATTTCCATAGAAAAATGCATTGGTTATCTCAAGGTTTGAGAATAGTTACGTTCAGGTGAAACCAGGTGTCATTATGGCAACACAGTATTTTAAGAGAAACCTCCTTTTAAATTTGTATAGAGAAGGAAAAAAAAATATCGCCAGTTTGTTTCCTCCTGCCGCTTAAGAGAGATAAAAATGTCTGACACTTGCAGTCTATTTCCTCCCTTTGGAGACCCCTGGCCTTACTGCCTATTACCCTCTCAACATTGTATTGGTTTCTGCCATACATCAACATGAATCAGCCATAGGTATACATATGTTTTCTCTCTCTTGAACCTCTTTCCCATCTTTCATCCCATCCTACCCCACTAGGTTGTCACAGAGCCCAGGATTTGAGTTCCCTGCGCATGATGGACTTCTGTTCTTCAAATACAACAACCTCAGAGTTCTTTTAAATAATAATCTTTGGATATACTCTTCACACATAGCTTTAAAAAAGTTTT
>NW_011495084.1:83586-86739 GCF_000754665.1 Bison bison bison
GAGAATCCCAGGGACGGGGGAGCCTAGTGGGCTGCCGTCTATAGGGTCTCACAGAGTCGGACATGACTGAAGCGACTTAGAAGCAGCAGCAGCAGCAGTCTCTTCTTTGTCTGAGTTGTAGACCCTACAAGCTTAGCCAGTGGAAGCGCCAGCCTTAAACTGAAGGCTGATCCTGAAACAAGAACAGGGAATGCATTCACTGGGTTCTCTTGGCACCGTATCTGAAAAAGTAGAGTGTCCTTCAGCAGAATTTACCCATGTCCAAGTTATTTAAATATTGTTAAATAGTAATAATCTTGTAGCCCCATTTCTTACTGCATATATTTTGTTATTCTTGTGTTGGAGCCCTTCAGGTATTTATTCATGTTTCCATTAAGTTATAAGCACCCCCAGGGACAGGCTGATCTCCATTGTGTCTTTATGAAGCCCCACAGTCACAGCAGCACATGTGACAGAAAGGTGGCTGGTGGTGAAGAGCCTTCTAGTGCTAAGTTAGATTGAAGCAGGTCCCAGAGGGTTGGAGGTGGGTGGTTGTCAGGTGATGAGATGTTGTGCTATTTGAAGCTCACTGAGTTCTTGTGTTTGTTGTGTGTGTGCAGTTCTGTGCTTTGTGTCTTTTTTATTTGGAATTTCCTTTCCTGTCTTTGCTGGAGAGATAGATGCTCTCTATCCTTCGAAGCCCTGTTCCAGTGCTACCAGGTCTCTGAAGCTCTTCTTGTTCTCCTTTCCTGGTAGAATTAACAGCCCCATCTTTTCTGCTCCCCAGAACTTCTCTCCTATTTTATTACAGCACAGACTCTGTCTTCCTGGGTGTCTTTCTGCCTCCCTACCTGACCGTGACCTCTTTGAGCAAATGGTTTGTATCTGACACATTTCAGGTCTCTTTTAGCCGATGCTGCACATTCTCCAAGTTACTTCTTGAAATGGACTGAATGGTTGACTTCCTAGTTGAAGCCTTTTTCTCCATTTGTACTTTGAGTAGTACCTGCCTGTGTTCTAAGTGAAAAAGGGTTATAGAGAATAATTTTATTCCTAGCCCCGCCCCCATGCCCACTCCTGCTGCTGCTGCTGAGGAAAGTTGGGCTGCGGTCACTAAGGCTCATCTCACGTCTGTCCCCTCAGGAGTAAGACCGCTGCTCTCACAGACAAGAGGATCAGGACTATGAGTGAAGTCATAACTGGCATCAGAACAATAAAAATGAATGCTTGGGAAAAGTCATTTATAGATCATATTACCAGACTGAGAAGGTAAGTTTATATAGGTATCACTCCATATTTTCATGCTTTATTTCCTATTCTATTGGATACTTTAGATGTCTTACCAAAGAAGTATTTAAGTTCATCTTCACATTAAGTTGAACTTAAATACTAACTATTCACTGCATCCCCTACATTTTGCAGGAGGGTTAAGAATAGTGGAGATATCATTTAACCTGCTCTTTCATTTGCCCTCTTCTCAAAGGAAAAAATATATATGCTCCTTACTTATATAGAAATGAAATTCTAAGTAGTTCTTAATACCTCAAATCCCAATAAGCAATGCTTTTAACATAGTATTTGAGACAATGACATTCAAACTAAAATTGTAATTTATGGTGATGGCTGATAACCAGGAAGATTATGGAGACTTGGTATACTTGTATTGAGCCGAACTGTATGAATCACTATTGTTCGTTGTTGCTGTGCTTAGTCGCTCAGTCGGATCTGACTCCTTGTGACCCCATGGACTGTAGCTCGCCAGGCTTCTCTGGCCATGGGACTTCCCAGGCAGGAATACTGGAGTGGGTTGCCATTTCCTCCTCCAGAGGATCTTACAGACCCAGGGATTGAACCCGTGTCTCCTGCATCGGAGGTGGATTCTTTACCACCATGAAAGCTCATGAATCACTATTCAATTCAAATGGAGCTATGAAAATACTGTCCCTTTTGTTCTGCTTCATGTTTTTAGACTGTTTTTCCATCTTTCATTTAAATACCTGGTGAGCATTTCTCTGACCCCACCTTGTCACCTCTCACTTTGCACCTTTGCAGAGCCCATCTTCCTTCTACTCTGGCCTCCAAGCCTGACTGACTCCAGCTCATCTTCAGGGTCCACATGTGTGTGACTTGCTCTGACTCCACTGCTCCAAGTTACATATCCCAGCTCTGGGCTCCCTTGGGGGCTGTGATGACTGTCTCTGTCTATTGTCTCCCAATTTTGTGGTTTCTAATTCTCTTCGCCCATAAGTTCATGAGCTCCTGGAGGGGACAGACTGTGTCTTTCTGTGAGGAGCCTGGAACAGACTTGTGATTATGAATGTTTGTTGAATGAATGTTCAAACCCCGTCTAACTGACCCAAAATGTTTGCAAGTGTGACATTAAACCTCCTTTTACTTGAAGGAGTGAAGTGGTGATGCAGTGTGTGGTCCTGGTGTTGGGCAGACACCTGAATGTGCACTATGCTAATGTCTCCATGATGTGAGGAATGGTTTATCTTAATCTGTGTCCATTTCCTAGAAAGGGGCCACTTACACAGGGCACTGAATTTGTGTCTTGTATGCTGATGCTTCTTATAAAACCTTTGTCCTACTTTCTTTTTACAGTAAGGAAATTTCCAAGATTCTGAAAAGTTCCTACCTTAGGGGCCTGAATTTGGCATCATTTTTCACTGTGAGCAAAATCATGATTTTTGTCACCTTCATCACCAATGAGCTCCTTGACAACTGGATCATAGCCAGCCAAGTGTTTGTGGTAGTGATGCTGTTCGAGGCTCTGCGGTTCTTGAGCACCCTCTACTTCCCCATGGCCGTCGAGAAGGTGTCAGAGGCTGTCATCAGCCTCCGAAGGATAAAGGTTTGGTGACAAATAATTTTTTTTTTGAGTTGTTGGTGGATTTTTTGTAAAATGCCGCCTTTTGTTTGGTATCACTATGTTCCAGTTAGGTGATATTTAACTCTCTCAGTGCCAAAGATGGCAGTCTTCCCAGAATGTTGTAGGTACTGCCTACCTACAACAACACTTTGTAGAGTGTAATGCACTCTACAAAGGTAGATATCATAAGACTGGTTCTCATGTAGGGGCAGTAGTATATATAAGTAGCAGTAGCATAGGGCTCTAGTGTATTGATGCCTGCAGAGTGACTAAAATGTCTAAAAGCAGAAGAAGCAAACAGA
>NW_011495084.1:86839-87518 GCF_000754665.1 Bison bison bison
ACACCAAAGTACAGTCTTCATCAAGAGAAGGTGGTGTGTATATGGTGGGACTGGAAGGGAGTCCTCTATTATGACCTCCTTCCAGAAAACCAAACAGTTAATTCCAACGAGTACTTCTCCTAGTTAGGCCACCTTAAAGCAGCATTTGATGAAATGTGTTGGAATTATTCAACAGAAAATGAATCATCTTCCATCAGGATAATGTAAGACCGCATGTTTCTTTGATGACCAGGCAAAAACTGTTACAGCTTGGCTTGGAAGTTCTGACTCAACTGCCATATTCACCAGACACTGCTCCTTCGGGTTTCTGTTTATTTTGTTTTTTTACAAAATTCTCTTAATGAAAAAAGATTTAATTCCCAGGAAGACTGTAAAAGGCACCTGAAATCGTTCTTTGCTCAAAAAGATATAAAGTTTTGGGAAGATGGAATTATCAGGTTTCCTGAAAAATGGCAGGAGATAGTGGAACAGAATTTTGAATACGTTGTTCAACAAAGTTCTTGGTGAAAATGAAAAATGTGTCTTTTACTTAAAAACTGAAAGAACTTGTTGGGCAACCCAATACTAAGGCTTTATTGTCTTTGAATGTAAGATTTTGACTTATGTTAAAACTGTTGTCTGCTTGTCTTACTGGAGAGAGTAGATCTGTGTATTTTTCTTTTAGGTTAGCCATGAATGT
>NW_011495084.1:87618-87986 GCF_000754665.1 Bison bison bison
GTATGGATGTGAGAGTTGGACCATAAAGCAGGCTGAGCATGGAAGAAATGATGCTTTGAAATTGTAGTGCTGGAGAAGACTCTTGAGAGTCCCTTGGGCTGCAAAGAATTCAAAACAGCTAATCCTAAAGGAAATCAGCCATGAGTATTCACTGGAAGGACTGGTGCTGAAGGGTCAATACTTTCTTTGGCCACCTGATGCCAAGAGCAGACTCATTGGAAAAGACCCTGATACTGAGAAAGATTGAAGGCAGGAGGAGAAGGGGACAACAGAGGATGAGATGGTTAGATAGTGTCCCTGACTCAATCAACATGAATTTGAGCAAACTCTTGGAGATAGTGATGGACGGGGAGCCTGGAGTGCTATAT
>NW_011495084.1:88086-89477 GCF_000754665.1 Bison bison bison
AGAGGATGACAGAGGATGAGATGGCTGGATGGCATCACCAACTCGATGGACATGGGTTTGGGTAAACTCCGGAAGTTGGTGATGGACAGGGAGGGTTGGCGTGCTGCTGTTCATGGGGTCGCAAAGACCTGGACATGACTGAGCGACTGAACTGAACTGAGCTGATTAGAAAGAAAGTCACGCACCCAGGATAAGGACATTTCCTCGAAAGAAACCGGTTGCATCAAAGGCAGGCTTTGTCACAGGATGTGAGGTCGTAGATAGAGTGGTGGTAGTTATAGCTGAGAGTAGCTGTAGTGGGAGCTGAAGTGGGGAAAACAGCACTGTGGTTTTCATGGTGGTTGCTATGGTGTGTCAGCTGTGTTCACCACCTGGCAGTCACTAACGCTGAATTATCTGAACAGTAGCTTTTGCCTTTCATTCAATTCAAAAGCAGGTTGTATTAGCAGCCTTAGCATCTAAACAGGAGACACAGCTGTTGTCGTTTACCTAGATTTCTGGTGCTGGAGAGGTGACCCTGAGGAGCCACGGCATTGGGGCTCTCGTGGTGGTGGTCAGTAAAGCTGGGTGTGTAGTTACATTCAGGGCCATGGTGGTGCCCTGAGCCGTGGTCATTACACAGACTATGGCCAGGCAGCCTGTGCCCAGAGCAGCCGGTGGGAGAGCCTGGACATCACGTCCTCCATGCAGGTGTTCAAGTGGAACTGGGGCGCCCAATGCTGTGTCTGTCCTTTTGTCCCCTACACACCCCCCCACATTGTGTACAGGTGTCCAATGAGTTTCTTTTGTACCAAACTATGCAGCATTTTCAAATGAACTATTTTGTTCTTTCAAGAGCTGAATATCATGTTCTCAGACTTCTTGCCCTTAGTACAGAACACCCTGTTCTGTTGTCCTGCCCTTGCCTATGAAAGGACTGTGCACCTTGCTGGCACCATTAGTAATTAAGGGCTGTCATAGGTCATGGGTGAGAGAGCCCTTGAAAGGGGGGGGAGAAGCACAGACATTGGGAGTTTTGGAGAGAAGCTGAATCTGAATGAAGCCCCTGCTGGGTTGGGAGGCAGGAGATGGACATGAGCTCTGTAACCTTCTCACTATACAGCCAGGTGGGCAGGTGGGGAAGGTCTCAGCTTTAATATAAATGGCCCCAGGGACTTCTCTAGTGGTCCAGTGGTTAAGAATCCACCTTCCAATGCAGTAGACTTTGGTCCCACCCCTGGTTCAGGAACTAAGATCACATACGCTCTGGAGCAACTAAGCCCACACACTGCAACAAAGACCCAGTGCAGCCAAAATAAGAAAAAAAGCAAAATAAAGGTTCTGTGGGGGCCTCCAGATCTCATGGGACAGGGGTTTGGAACTGTATCTGCACAGAGTCGGGGTGTTTTGTT
>NW_011495084.1:89577-90028 GCF_000754665.1 Bison bison bison
AACCTGGGTCTTGCACATTGCAGGCAGATTCTTTACCATCTGAGCCACCAGGGAAGCCCACAGAGTGTGGTAGTTTTGTGTTTTAGATTTGCAGAATTTACAGAGAAAAAAAAATTATAGCCTGCACACCCAAGACAAGGAGAATTCCTCCAAAGAACCTGGCTGCCTCAGAGGCAGACTTTGGCACAGGTTGTGAGGTCAGTGTTAGAGGGGTAGCTTTTACCTTTCGTTAAGTCCAAAAAGCAGTAGTATTAGCAACTTTAGCATCAAAACAGGAAACATAGCTTTTATGGTTTCCCAGATTTCTGGTGCTGCAGAGGTGCCCCTGAGGAGTGGCAGCACTGGGGATCTCGTGGTGGTGCTCAGTAAAGCTGGGTTGTGGTCACATCAGGGCCAGGCTGGTGCCCTGAGCTGGTCATCACACAGGGCATGGCCAGGCAGCCCACGGCCC
>NW_011495084.1:90128-90505 GCF_000754665.1 Bison bison bison
CAATATTCTTGCTTGGAGAATCCCAGGGACAGAGGAGCTTAGTGGGCTGCCGTCTATGGGGTCGCACAGAGTCGGACATGACTGAAGCGACTTAGCATCATCAGCAGCAGCATGCAGCATTTTAAAATGGACTATTTTGTTCTTTCAGGAGCTGAATATCATGTTCTCAGACTTCTTGCCCTTAGTACAGAACACGCTGTTCTGTTGTCCTGGCCTTGCCTATGGAAGGACTGTGCCCCTTGCTGGCATCATTAGTAATTAGGGGCTGTCATAGGTCATGGGTGAGAGAGCCCTTGGAAGGGGGAGAAGCACAGACATTGGGAGTTTTGGAGAGAAGCTGAGTCTGAATGAAGCCCCTGCTGGGTTGGGAGGCAGGA
>NW_011495084.1:90605-91027 GCF_000754665.1 Bison bison bison
TCCAGAAAAGCATGTACTTCTTCTTTGAATACACTAAAGTCTTTGACTGTGTGGATCACAATGAACTGTGGAAAATTCTGAACGAGATGGGAATACCAGACCATCTTACCTGTCTCCTGAGAAAACTGTATTCAGGTCAAGAAACAACAGTTAGAACCATTGCTGGAACAGGAATGGAACAAAGACTGGTTTCAAATTGGTAAAGGAGTATGTTAAGGCTGTATATTGTCACCTTCTCTCAAGGCTCAGTCAATAAAGAATCTGCCTGCAATGCAGGAAGCCAGGGTTTGATCTCTGTGTTGGGAAGATCCCCTGGAGAAGGGCCTGATAACCCATTCCAGTGTTCTTGCCTGGAGAATTGCCATGGACAGAGGAGCCTGGAGGGCTACAATCCATGGGGTCCCTAAGAGTCGGACACGACC
>NW_011495084.1:91127-91427 GCF_000754665.1 Bison bison bison
GGATGATTAAAATGTCTAAAAGCAGGAGAAGCGAACAGATGCATCTGCTGTGCTGACTGGAATGACTAGGCAGTGACTGTGCACAGTCCTGGGGTGACTAGGATTCCTCTCTGGTCTGGGAGGGGAGGAACTTGCTGAGAAGTCCCTGTTCCGTGGGCAGAAAGAGTGGCCTCAGATTCACTTAGTTCTCTGTGCTTAAAAACTGGAATCTTTCCTCCAAAAGATGTTTTTTTGTTGATTTCTGATCTCTACATTTTTATTCCTGTCATTATTTTACTTAGTGTCTAAGCCTGTCTCTAG
>NW_011495084.1:91527-91838 GCF_000754665.1 Bison bison bison
TGTATATTCTTGCCTCCTTTGTCAAAGATAAGGTGTCCATATGTGCGTGGATTTATCTCTGATGCTTCTTTTAAATCCTATATCCTACTTTCTTTTCTAGGAAGGAAATATCCAAGATTCTGAGAAGTTCCTACCTGAGGGGCATTAATATGGCAACATTTTTCACTGTGAGCAAAATCATGATTTTTGTCACCTTCATCACCAATGAGCTCCTTGACAACCTGATCACAGCCAGCCAAGTGTTTGTGGTGGTGATGCTGTTTGAGGCTCTGCGGTTCTCGAGCACCCTCTACTTTCCCATGGCCATCGAG
>NW_011495084.1:91938-92507 GCF_000754665.1 Bison bison bison
GGGTGAGGGTAGGGAAGGATTGGTGGTTTGAGCCACAGGAGTGACTTATGTGGTCTGACCCCTGTCTTGTAGGTGCCATGTGCCAAGATCGTGCACAGTTCCCTGCTTTGCTCCCAGCAGCTCAGAAATGCCAGTTGGCTTGTGATGTTTTTGTATCTTATTGTTCGTGATTGCCTTTGCATGTGTGCAGGTGTGTTTAGTCTCTTAGGATTTCTTTGTATTTTGTTGCTCAGGGAGACGTTTGTCCAGATTCAAGCACTCCGGTAGAGGGTCCCAGGTCCCAGCCTGTCTCATCACCTTTTGCTTGTTGCTGTGTCAGCTTAGACTCTGTAAGGCTGTAGCCATGCAGTCAGTGGTTGGATGGTTTGAACAGCCATGCAGTCTGTTCCTTCCTTTAGCTGATGCCCTCGATGGGCTGACTGTGCAAGGCTAGGTCTTAGCTGGAGTTGGGACTATAAAAGCACATGAATGATGTAGTGTCTCCCCTCTGTGTGACTTAGTATTCCTCAGGGGATTCAGAGGTAGGGAGGGCAGTGCCAGCTGGGGATGTGCTGAGCTGGTTTCAGTAG
>NW_011495084.1:92607-92984 GCF_000754665.1 Bison bison bison
TATTTAATATTTCTCATGTGAACCAAGACCTAATAAAATACAGCTGTAAAATGATAGGTAGGTATAAATGATAGGTATAAAACTTTTTATTGCCAATTCCAGAGAAGCAGTTGTTTTGTTTGTGCTTTGTTCCTGCAGTATAAACAATCTATGTTTTGCTTTTTTTCTGTAGAACTTTTTGTTACTTGATGAGATAACACAGTGCTACCCTCTGCTGCCATCAGATGGTAAAACAATCGTGGATGTGCAAGCTTTTACAGCTTCTTGGGAAAAGGTAAGAAACTTTGCTTTCCAAAATTATGACTGCTAAAAGATAACTGTGACATAGATTTATTGGAGAATTTTGAGATTTTACATATACTGTAAAATGTGACTTG
>NW_011495084.1:93084-93774 GCF_000754665.1 Bison bison bison
AAAATTCTCCAAGCCAGGCTTCAGTAATACGTGAACCGTGAACTTCCAGATGTTCATGCTGGTTTTAGAAAAGACAGACGAACCAGCGATCAAATTACTAACATCCTCTGGATCATCGAAAAAGCAAGAGAGTTCCAGAAAAACATCTATTTCTGCTTTACTGACTATGCCAAAGCCTTTGACTGTGTGGATCACAGTAAACTGTGGAAAATTCTGAAAGAGATGCGAATACCAGACCACCTGACCTACCTCTTTAGAATTCTGTATGCAGATTAGGGAAGCAACAGTTAGAACTAAGCATGGAACAACAGACTGGTTCCAA
Source organism: Bison bison bison (assembly GCF_000754665.1). Classification (NCBI taxonomy): domain Eukaryota; kingdom Metazoa; phylum Chordata; class Mammalia; order Artiodactyla; family Bovidae; genus Bison; species Bison bison. Next base: position 93,407 of record NW_011495084.1, read on the forward strand.
ATAGGAAAAGGAGTACGTCAAGGCTGTATATTGTCACCCTGCTTATTTAACTTACATGCAGAGTACATCATGAGAAACGCTGGGCTGGATGAAACACAAGATGGAATCAAGATTGCTGGGAGAAATATCAATAACCTCCGATATGCAGATAACACCACACTTATGACAGAAAGTGAAGAAGAACAAAAGAACCTCTTGATGAAACTGAAAGAGGAGAGTGAGAAAGTTGACTTAAAGCTCAACATTCAGAAAGCTAAGATCATGGCATCTGGTCCCATCACTTCATGATAAATAGATAGGGAAACAGTGGAAACAGTGTCAGACTTTATTTTTCTGGGATCCAAAATCACTGCAGATGGTGACTGCAG
>NW_011495084.1:93874-95998 GCF_000754665.1 Bison bison bison
ATACATGAACTGTGAAATTCCAGATGTTCAAGCTGGTTTTAGAAAAGGCAGAGGAAGCAGACATCAAATTGCCAACATCTGCTGGATCATTGAAAAAGCAAGAAAGTTCCAGAAAAACATCTATTTCTACTCTATTGACTATGCCAAAGCCTTTGACTGTGTGGATCACAATAAACTGTGGAAAATTCTGAAAGAGATGTGAATACCAGACCACCTGACATGCCTCTCGAGAAACCTGTATGCAGGTCAGGAAGCAACAGTTAGAACTGGACATGGAACAACAGATTGGTTCCAAATAGGAAAAGGAGTACATCAAGGCTGTATATTGTCACCCTGATTATTTAACTTATATGCAGAGTATATCATGAGAAACACTGGGCTGGAAATATCAATAACCTCAGATATGCAGATGACACCACCCTTATGGCAGAAAGTGAAGAAGAACTAAAGAGCCTCTTGATGAAAGTGAAAGAGGAGAGTGAAAAAGTTGGCTTAGCTCAACATTCAGAAAAGTAAGATCATGGTATCCAGTCGTATCACTTCATGGCAAATACAGTGGCTGATTTTATACTTTTAGGGTCCAAAATCACTGCAGATGGTGACTGGAGCCATAAAATTAAAAGCACTTACTCCTTGGAAGGAAAGTTATGACCAACCTAGACAGCATATTCAAAGCAGAGACATTACTTGGTCAACAAAGGTCTGTCTAGTCAAGGCTATGGTTTTCTCAGTGGTCATGTATGGATGTGAGAGTTGGACTATAAAGAAAGCTGAGTGCCAAAGAATTGATGCTTTTAAACTGTGGTGTTGGAGAAGACTCTTGAGAGTCCCTTGGATTGCAAGGAGGTCCAAGCAGTCCATCCTAAAGGAGATCAGTCCTGGGTGTTCATTGGAAGGACTAATGTTGAAGCTGAAACTCCAATACCTCGGCCACCTGATGTGAAGAGCTTACTCATTTGAAAAGACCCTGATGCTGGGAATGATTGAAGGCAGGAGGAGAAGGGGATGATAGAGGATGAGATGATTGGATGGCTCACCGACTTAATGGACATGAGTTTGGGTAAACTCCGGGAGTTAGTAATTTACAGGGAGGCCTGGTATGGTGCGGTTCATGGGGTCACAAAGAGTCGGACAGGACTGAGCGACTAAACTGAACTGAACTGAAGAAGGCTTTGTCTTTCTCTTTTAAGGTAATGATGTTCTTGCACTATCTGTGGGCGGGGCCACTGCTGGCTGTCACAGTGACCACCCTGCTCTGGATGGAAATAGGAATATCATGTCTTGCCGGGATGGCGGTTCTCATTATTCTTCTGCTTTTGCAAAGCTGCTTCGGGAAGTTGTTTTCATCACTCCGGTAAGTGAAACACTGGTTTTAAAAATTGATAATATGTAATTGGTAACATCCACAGTCTGCTTGATGCTTTTGTTCAAAAACAAGGCAAATGCCTTCTCTAGTCTCTTCTTTGTGTGAGCTGTAGACCCTACAGGCTTAGCCAGTGGAGGCTCCAGCCTTAAACTGAAGGCTGATCCTGAAACAGGAACAGGGAAGGCATTCACTGGGTCCTCTTGGCACTGTGTCTGAAAAGTAGAGTGTCCTTCAGCAGAATTTACCCATGTCCAAGTTACTTAAATATTGGTAAATAGTAATAATCTTGTAGCCCCATTTCTCACTGCATATATTTTTGCTATGCTTGTGTTGGAGCCTTTCAGGTATTTATTCATGTTTCCATTAAGTTATAAGCACCCCCAGGGCCAGGCTGATCTTCACTGTGTCTTCATGAAGCCCCACAGTCACAGCAGCACATGTGACAGAAAGGTGGCTGGTGGTGAAGAGCCTTCTGCTGCTGAGTTAGACCTGAAGCAGGTCCCAGAGGGTTGGAGGTGGGTGGTTGTCAGGTGATGGAGATGTTGTGCTATTTGAAGCTCACTGAGTTGTGTTTGTTGTGTGTGTGCAGTTCTGTGCTTGGTGTCTTTCTTTATTTGGAATTTCCTTTCCTGTCTTTGCTGGAGAGATAGATGCTCTCTATCCTTCGAAGCCCTGTTCCAGTGCTACCATGTCTCTGAAGCTCTTCTTGTTCTCCTTTCCTGGTAGAATTAACAGCCCCATCTTTTCTGCTCCCCAGA
>NW_011495084.1:96098-96516 GCF_000754665.1 Bison bison bison
GGGTCCACCCTCCAGAGCAGAGCCCAGAGCCCAGCTGCTGTCAGAATGGGGACCACAGAGCACGTGTCCTGACTGTAGACTCACCGTCTATCATGCCTGTGACTCTGTGGTGCCACCTGCATCGTGTTCACCTGCTTCTGACTCAGCACCTGCCATCCCCGCCGACAACTAGTGGTGTGTTCCCAGATACATGAAACCACATCCCTGTACCTTCGGTACATGGAAACTCACACAGGGTACCTGACCTTCCTTGATGGTTTCTCCTGACTTAATATAGTAGATTTGCCTCCTGTTTGGTGTTTCTTGGCATAATGCTCTTGAAACATTTATAGAAAGCACCACAAAAATTCCATTATAAAGTCTACTCTATGTGAATGTTACCACATTCTTTATATGAAACTCGTTAGCAGATTTCTTT
>NW_011495084.1:96616-97114 GCF_000754665.1 Bison bison bison
AAAGGGGCCACTTACACAGGGCACTGAATTCATGTCTTGTATGCTGATGCTTCTTATAAAACCTTTGTCCTACTTTATTTTTACAGTAAGGAAATTTCCAAGATTCTGAAAAGTTCCTACCTTAGAGGCATGAATTTGGCATCATTTTTCACTGTGAGCAAAATCATGATTTTTTTCACCTTCATCACCAATGAGCTCCTTGACAACCTGATCTCAGCCAGCCAAGTGTTTGTGGTGGTGACGCTGTTCGAGGCTCTTCGTTTCTCAAGCACCCTCTACTTCCCCATGGCCATCGAGAAGGTGTCAGAGGCCATCGTCAGCATCCAAAGAATCAAGGTTTAGTGAAAAACAACTTTTTTAAGTTATAGGCAGATTTTACCTAAAATACCTCTTTTATGTGGTATCACTGTGTGCCAGTTATGTGAGATTTAACTCTTTCAGTGCCAAGTTGGCAGTCTTTCCAAAATGTATGTATTCCCCTTTTTCTTAGGTAAAGTG
>NW_011495084.1:97214-98593 GCF_000754665.1 Bison bison bison
AAAGTTGCATTATTGAAATAACTAATAGTGAGTGAGATTCTGAAATTATGTTGTTTCAAGAGGAAAAGAGAGTTGGGAGAGGGATGAATTGTGTCAGAACAGGCAATGGTGGTAGGGAGAGAGAACTCAGGCTGTGGTGGTTGAAAGCCTTCAAACGTGTCCTCATACCAGTCTCCGTCCATCCTGCCTCCTGGTGGACATGGGCTCCGGGCAGGTAGGAGTCACTGTGCTCAGTGTTAGGTTCTCAGTGAGCTGGGATGAGTGGAGGAAGGAATGAATGAAAGCATCTTCCACCAGCTGATATTTGACAGAAATGCAAGGATCCTGTCTTTCTTTTCCTGCACAAGGGTTTTCACATTCAGTTTTGACCAGTTCTTCTTTTTAAGTAGAAGTTTGCAATCACATTTATGACTCTGAGGCACGATAGATAGGGTGTCAAGATGTTTAAGGTAGTAGATTACTATTTATGTGTCATTTTCTTTCTCAAACATCCTCACATGCTTGTTTCAGTTTTTCCCCATATGGGTTAGGATTTGGTTTACCTGTGGGTCCCAGAGGTACCCATGCTAAAGCTGCTTACAGGGGTCATTTGTTTTTCTCTCATGCAAGAATCCTTGTGAGGCTCTGTATGGGTTTCCTGGGGCTGCGGATACAAAGTACCACAAAACATGTGGCTTAAAACCAAAGGAATGTTTTGTTTCCCAGTCCTGGAGGCTAGAAGTCTGAAATCAAGTTATCAGCAGAGTCAGGATCCCTCTGAATCAGATAAGGGAGCATCCTTTCTTGCCTCTGCTAGCTCTGAGTGGTTGCAGGCAAACCCTGGTGTTCCTTGGCTTGAAAGCCATCACCCCAGCCTCTGTCTCCATCATCAGGTAGCTGTTTTTTGTGTGTGTCTGTCTGTCTCTGCGTTTCTCATAAGGACTCCAGTCATACTGGATTCAGGGCCCACCCTACTCCACTGTGATCTCACTTTAATTGATTACATTTCCAACAACTAAATTTCCAAATAAAGTCACATTTTGAGCTAACTGGAGTTAGGATGTATCTTTTCTGTGGTGATACAACTCTCCCCATAACAAGTCCCATGGCTAGTGTGAACCTCCGTGATGTTGGGACCCAGACTCTTTCTCTCTTATGTTACTCCACTGCATGTGACCTTGACCCTGCTGGCAGCCCCCAAGGCCCAGGCTGGGATGGAGGAAGGTCCTGGTTGCTGTCACTCTCCACAGCCCTGGATTTAGTCACGTGGCTGTTCCTGTCTGCTCGGGAGCCTCGAGACAGAGGGAGGGCCTCCTTCCAGGCTGCCACAAGCAGCTAAAATCCAGGGTTTGTTACCTCAGAAGAACAAGAGCAGATTTCAAGGACAGCCAGCAGTCTCT
>NW_011495084.1:98693-99293 GCF_000754665.1 Bison bison bison
GACTTTCTCATTTACTGAGACAATGTTATAAAAATTCTTGGAATCAGTAATAAGGTTTACAATGAGTGGAGATTAAGTGTAAAATCAGCCTGAGGCATTTGACATGTTGCTCTTTTTCTCATTTTCAAGCAAGCTTTCAATGTATTAGCATGTGTTGAGCTTAAAGTATGTAAATTCTTTTAATTTTTAGTTTATTTTTCATTATGTTTTATTACAGAGTATTAAATGTAATTCCCTGTGCTATACAATAGGATCACCTTAAACAAAAGATATAGAACATAAATACATCTTTTCTTGAAAAGTATAAGTTGCTCAGTAGTGTCTGACTCTTTGTGACCCCGTGGACTATACAGTTGATGATTCTCTCTAGGGCAGAGAACTGGAGTGGGTAGCCTTTCCCTTCTTCCCGAGATCTTCCCAACCCATGAATCGAACCTAGGTCTCCCACATTGCAGGCAGATTCTTTACCAGCTGAGCCAGAAAAGCCAGATCTAATATTCCGGACTGAGTGTGAAGTGTTAATCACTTCAGCTGTGTCTGAGTCCTTGTGACCCCATGGACTATAGCCCACAGGTGCCTCTGTCCATGGGAATGGATATC
>NW_011495084.1:99393-100427 GCF_000754665.1 Bison bison bison
AAATTTAATTCTTCACATAAGGCATACTTTTCCTTTTCTTTATTTTTTGTTTGAAAGTGTGGTGTTTCTCTATTCTAATGTATACAGATTGAGTATTGATGTCTTGGTTACATGCTTAAGCTGAAACTGGAATTTGATTCTGTCTAGATCAGATATATAACATATACATTACTCTCCAGGGCCCTCAGTCTTTTTAATCAATGGAAGTTGATAATAGGCCAGAAGAGAAATTCAAGCAACGCTTCACTGAGGCTTGTGCTACAGCACAAAGTATGAAAACAAGAAACTGATGCCCCATTGATGCTTTGAGAAGAGTGGGCTGGTTCCTTACATGGGGTGAGGGTAGGGGAGGATTGGTGGTTTGAGCCACAGGGGTGACTTATGTAGTCTGCCCCCCGTCTTGTAGGTGCCATGTGCCAAGATCGTGCACAGTTCCCTGCTTTGCTCCCAGCAGCTCAGAAATGCCAGTTAGCTTGTGATGTTTTTGTATCTTATTGTTCGTGATTGCCTTTGCATGTGTGCAGGTGTGTTTAGTCTCTTAGGATTTCTTTGTATTTTATTGCTCAGGGAGGCATTTGTCCAGATGCAAGCACTCCAATAGAGGGTCCCAGGTCCCAGCCTGTCCCATCACCTTTTGCTTGTTGCTGTGTCAGCTTAGACTGTGTAAGGCTGTCACCATGCAGTCAGTGGTTGGATGGTTTGAACAGCCATGCAGTCTGTTCCTTCCTTTAGCTGAAGCCCTCGATGTGCTGACTGTGCAAGGCTAGGTCTTAGCTGGAGTTGGGACTGTAAAAGCACATGAATGATGTAGTGTCTCCCCTCTGTGTGACTTAGTATTCCTCAGGGGATTCAGAGGTAGGGAGGGCAGTGCCAGCTAGGGATGTGTTGAGCTGGGTTCAGTAGAGTTAGTATTTGAGATGGACTAGAAGGGTGGGTGAGGTCAGTACTCAGGGTGTCCAGGCAGAGGTCACCTGGGGGGCATGGACTTAGGTGCAGGTGAGCCACTCGGGTGGCGGGCGGGGGGGAGGGGGTGG
>NW_011495084.1:100527-101284 GCF_000754665.1 Bison bison bison
GCTGCCTTTGATAAATTTTATCCACAGGTTTTTATGTAATATCCACGCAGCTTGTAATGGAATCTAATTAAAAAATAAGTATAAAAAGTGTCAAGTTGGTTTTCAGTGTTTTCATGCCTTAATCTTGTAGCTGTATTTGTGGCAATTTGTTGTTCATTAAGACCATCTTTTACATCAACTTTGTATTTAAAAGTAAACTTCATTGATCGGATTTATAAAATTAAATCTAGGAGCACAAAATGTATTTGAGAAAGGGAATGATTATATGTTTAAATGACCCATCTAGTCATATTGAATATAATTGTGTGAACTAAAGAAAAATATAAATGGAATCCATGCCAAACAGATTCTCTTGCTATATTCTATAGCTATGATTGTTTATAATGGTATTAAAGAATAGAGCTGAATGTTGGGATGAAACTTGAAATCTTATGCAGCTTTTAGTAATTTTGGTGGGAATTTGTTGCTATTCATTCAAGTTATTTTCTTAATTCAATATTTCCTTTTTCTTTAGTATGCATTTTAGCACTTTTAATAAGACCTGACTTGGTGTGTTCAGTGATTTTGTGTTGAGAATTGCCATGGAATTATTTTATAGTTTAACCTAGTCTTAAGTAGTTCAAAAGAATTAAGGATTTTAGCTGTTTTCACAAGGGAATTGTTACAGTGTTAAGAACTGAAGGGCTCTGTATAAACTTGATCCTGCATATCTCTTTGCCCTGGGCTGTTCGTTTTTTTCTAGGAAAAAAAATTATTT
>NW_011495084.1:101384-102105 GCF_000754665.1 Bison bison bison
CTACTCTTTTAAACTAAATGTCCCTAAGTAGTCAGGGGTAAATAAACTAAATGTCCCTAAGTAGTCACACAATGGCCTGGCACACAGTAGGTGCTCAAGTATTTCTGTTTAAAATGAAGATTAAATCAGCTCTGTAAAAATGAATGATTTATTATGACCTCATAAGCCCAAGAACTCTCTCTATTTTTCTCTAAGTAAGGAAGGGGGACCCATGGTCCTGGCCTTGGATGACTCCAATAGGATTGCAAAACACTCATTGAAAGTCTTCAGTAACTTTAACATCTAGTAACAATCTGTCTCTGAGGTCGTTTTCCATTACCAGCTATAAGCAAGTTAGTCTTTTTGGTAGTATCAACTTCCCTGCATAACCTGTTCTGAGTCTGCAATTCATGGCTCTACTGGCCATTTAATTTCAGCTTTTTCATCAGACTGAGTCTTGGGGAAAAATCCAGCCAGCACTTCTGGCACCTTTACAAGCTGATCATGTGTTGAGTGGGGTCTCATTTAACCCTTGGAAGACTGTGACATCTGTTCACCTCAGAGGTATTGTTTGTGGACAGGTGCTCAATAAATTTAATTCTTCACATAAGGCATACTTTTCCTTTTCTTTATTTTTTGTTTGAAAGTGTGGTGTTTCTCTATTCTAATGTATACAGATTGAGTATTGATGTCTTGGTTACATGCTTAAGCTGAAACTGGAATTTGATTCTGTCTAGACCAG
>NW_011495084.1:102205-102650 GCF_000754665.1 Bison bison bison
AATTTCCTACCAGCTCACCTGTTTATTGTTGGTAACACAAAAGTAAAACAATAAAAATGTCCAGTTTCTAAATGTATTAGAGTTTGAAGCCATATTTTCTTCTTAGGGAGGAACCAGTACACTTGTTGAGAAAGTAACAAAGATAGCCTCATGGCCAGGAATTCTTATTTATTTATTTTATACACACACACAGACACACACACATATGTACTCTATATATGTGTGTATATGCTATGTTATATATATATATATATATATATATGCTATACTCTATTATATACTTAGTTGTACATATAATAATGATATATTACATACTATATACTATGTAATATTTCTCATGTGAACCAAGACCTAATAAAATACAGTTGTAAAATGATGCTGCTACTGCTGCTAAGTCGCTTCAGTTGTGTCCGACTCTGTGCGACCCCATAGATGGCAGCCCACC
>NW_011495084.1:102750-104714 GCF_000754665.1 Bison bison bison
CTGAAATCAAGCTATCAGCAGTCAGGATCCCTCTGAATCCGATAAGGGAGCATCCTTTCTTGCCTCTGCTAGCTCTGAGTGGTTGCAGGCAAAACTTGATATTCCTTGGCTTGAAAGCCATCACCCCAGCCTCTGTCTCCATCATCAGGTAGCTGTTTTTTGTGTGTCTGTCTGTCTCTGCATTTCTCATAAGGACTCCAGTCATATTGGATTCAGGGCCCACCCTACTCCACTGTGATCTCACTTTAATTGATTACATTTCCAACAACTAAATTTCCAAATAAAGTCACATTTTGAGCTAACTGGGGTTAGGATATATCTTTTACGTGGTGATACAACTCTCCCCATAACAAGTCCCATGGCTAGTGTGAACCTCCGTGATGTTGGGACCCAGACTCTTTCTCTCTTATGTTACTCCACTGCATGTGACCTTGACCCTGCTGGCAGCCCCCAAGGCCCAGGCTGGGATGGAGGAAGGTCCTGGTTGCTGTCACTCTCCACAGCCCTGGATTTAGTCACGTGGCTGCTCCTGTCTGCTCGGGAGCCTCAAGACAGAGGGAGGGCCTCCTTCCAGGCTGCCACATGCAGTTAAAATCCAGGGTTTGTTACCTCAGAAGAACAAGAGCAGATTTCAAGGACAGCCAGCAGTCTCTGCCTCTTGTTCACTGTTTTGGGGACCTTGGGGAGTGGGAGTGGTCTAAGTTATTTGTTCAATTTCTCTATTGCTCTAGCTTTTCTCATTAAATTATACCTAGCATTTGCAAGGCAAGAGGGAATTTTCTTGTATGTGTTTGTCAGCTTTGTAGCAATTTATAAGATTTTGTTTTATTCAACTACTGTGCATCACTTCAGAGAAGGCAATGGCACCCTACTCCAGTATTCTTGCCTGGAAAATCCCATGGACGGAGGAGCCTGGAAGCCTGCCGTCCATGGGGTTGCTGAGGGTTGGACACAACTGAGCGACTTCCCTTTCGCTTTTCACTTTCATGCATTGGAGAAGAAAATGGCAACCCACTCCAGTGTTCTTGCCTGGAGAATCCCAGGGGTGGGGGAGCCTGGTGGGCTGCTGTCTATGGGGTCGCACAGAGCCGGACACGACTGAAGTGCCTTAGTAGTAGTAGTGCATCAGTTAGTTGCAAAGTGGTGTAGAAGATAACAAGAAGTGAGAGGTGCAGCCATTCCTGCTGTGGAGGAAAAAGGGCATTGACTAAGAAGAGGCAGTGATTGTGAAAAGATGCTTGTGAAATATTTTTTAAGACATAGAAACTTAACACAGTTTTCTTTTTAGAATGATGACTTAGTAATAGTTAATGACAAGCAGTGATATGGATTTGACACACACGAGGGGGAAAGCAGAGTGTACAGGGTTTGCACTCAGAGTCTCTGTCGTTGGTCTTGTGTTCCCAGCCTGTCCTGTGCCACCTGCTTCCTGACGGCCTTCCTCTCTGTGTTCTAGCAGTGTTGCATGGTGCTTGGCACATGGTGGGATTCAGTTAGTATTTATGAAATAATTTTCTACCAGCTCACCTATTTATTGTTGGTAACACAAAAGTAAAACAATAAAAATGTCCAGTTTCTAAATGTATTAGAGTTTAAAGCCATATTTTCTTCTTAGAGAGGAACCAGTACACTTGTTGAGAAAGTAACAAAGATAGCCTCATGGCCAGGAATTCTTATTTATTTATTTTATACACACACAGAGATACACAACACACACACATACATGCTCTATATATGTGTGTATATGCTATGTTATATATATATATATATATATGCTATACTCTATTATATACTTAGTTGTACATATAATAATGATATATATAATAATGATATATTTAATATTTCTCATGTGAACCAAGACCTAATAAAATACAGCTGTAAAATGATAGGTAGGTATAAATGATAGGTATAAAACTTTTTATTGCCAATTCCAGAGAAGCAGTTGTTTTGTTTGTGCTTTGTTC
>NW_011495084.1:104814-105188 GCF_000754665.1 Bison bison bison
AAACTACAATGAAGTATCACTTCACACTGGTAGGAATGGCCATCAAGAAAACATCTACAAACAATACCCTTCTGCTCTGTTGGTTGGAGCATAAATTGGCACAGCTATTACGGAAAATAGGCTGGAGATTACTTAGAAAGCTAGGAATATATCTACCATATGACCCAGCCATCCCTCTACTGGGCATATGCCCTGAGAAAGCCAGAATTCAAAAAGACACATGTACCTCAATGCTCATTGCAGCACTATTTACAATAGCCAGGACATGTGCTTTCAGAGGGCCATTACAATAGGCAGGCCATGGTGCCTGCCTCTGTCTGATGTCTCAGTGCCTCAGAATTTTGGGATGTCTTATTCTCTTCTCCGACAAGTTA
>NW_011495084.1:105288-108364 GCF_000754665.1 Bison bison bison
TGCAGTATAAACAATCTATGTTTTGCTTTTTTTCTGTAGAACTTTTTGTTACTTGATGAGATAACACAGTGCTACCCTCTGCTGCCATCAGATGGTAAAACAATCGTGGATGTGCAAGCTTTTACAGCTTCTTGGGAAAAGGTAAGAAACTTTGCTTTCCAAAATTATGACTGCTAAAAGATAACTGTGACATAGATTTATTGGAGAATTTTGAGATTTTACATATACTGTAAAATGTGACTTGCTCATTTACTTAGAATATATTATAAAAATTCTCAGAATCAGGGATGAGGTTTGCAATGAATGGAGATTAAGTGTAAAATCAGCCTGAGGCATTTGACATGTTACTCTTTTTCTCATTTTCAAGAGAGCTTTCAGTGTATTAGCACATGTTGAACTTAAAGTATATAAATTTTTCTTTTAATTTTTAGTTTATTTTTCATCATGTTTTATTACAGAGTATTAAATATAATTCCCTCTGCTATACAATAGGATGCCCTTAAACAAAAGATATAGAGCACAAATATTTTCAAGCTTTTCTTGAAAACCCAGATCTAATATTTTGAGCTGAAGTGTGAAGTGTCAGTTGCTTCACTTGTCTCTGAGTCTTTGTGACCGCATGGACTGTAGCCCACAGGCCCCTCTGTCCATGGGGATGGATGCCCACTCCAGCATTTCTGCTGTTGTTGTTGTTCAGTTGCTCAGTCATGTCCGAATCTGTGCGATTCCATAAACTGCAGCATGCAAGACTCCCTTGTGCATCACCAGCTCCAGGAGCTTGCTCAAACTCATGTCCATCGAGTCAGTGATGCCATCCAACCATCTCATCTTCTGTTGTCCCCTTCTGCCTTCAGTCTTTCCCAGCATCAGAGTCTTTTCTAATGAGTCTACTCTTCGCATCAGGTGGCCGAAGTATTAGAGTTTCAGCTTCAGCATCAGTCCTTCCAATGAATATGCAAGATTGATTTCCTTTAGGATTGACTTGTTTGATCTCCTTGATGTTTAAGGGACTCTCAAGAGTCTTCTCTAACACCACAGTTCAAAAGCATCAATTCTTCAGCGCTCAGCCTTCTTTATGGTGAAAACTGTCACATCCATACATGACTACGGGAAAAACCATAGCTTTGACTAGATGGGCCTTTATCAGCAAAGTAATGTCTTTGCTTTTTAATACACAGTCTAGGTTTGTCATAGCTCTTGTGCCAAGGAGCAAGCATCTTTGAATTTCATGGCTGCAGTCACTGTCTGAAGTGATTTTGGAGCACAAGAAAATAAAATCTGTCACTGTTTCCACTTTCTATTTGCCATGAAGTGATGGGACCAGATGCCATGATCTTAGTTGTTCGAATGTTGAGTTTTAAGCCAACATTCACTCTTTTTCACTCTCCTCTTTCACCTTCATCAAGAGGCTCTTTAGTTCCTCTTCATTCTCTGCCATTAAGTGGCATCATCTGCATGTTTGAGATTATTGATATTCTATCAGAATTCTAGATTCCATTTTGTGATCATCTAGCCATTTTGCATCATGTAATCTGTATAAAAGTTAAACAAGTAGGGTGACCATATACAGCTTTGACGTACTCCTTTCTTGATTTTGAACCAGTCAGTTGTTGTATGTCCAGTTCTAACTGTTGCTTCTTGACCTGCATTCAGGTTTCTCAGGAGGCAAGTAAGGTGGTCTGGTATTCCCATCTCTAGAAGAATTTTCCGCAGTTTGTTGTGATCCACACAGTCAAAGGCTTTAGTCAATGAAGCAGAAGTAGATGTTTTTCTGGAATTACCTTGCTTTTCTGTGATCCAACAGATATCGGCAATTTGATCTCTGGTTCCTCTGCCTTTTCTAATTCGAGCTTATACATCTGAAAGTTCTCAGTTTACTATACTGCGGAAGCCTAGCTTGAAGAATTTTGAGCAATACTTTGCTAGCACATGAAATGAGTGCAATTGTGAGGTAGTTGGAAAAAAGAAGGAAACTTCCTAAAGTGAGCTAAAGCTACCTCAAATCCCCAAAGAGATAAAATCTGATGAAGAGGTCTCCAGGACACAATATCTTAAAATAGGAAAGAGAAAAATGTGGGTTATATTTTGCATATCAATTATGTTGATTATTGTTATATTTTCCACTTTCTTAAAAAAATTGTGTTACGTTATTAAAATGGGTAAATTAAATTAAAAACTTTAATTTGTAGGCATCAGAGACCCCAACCCTACAAGGACTTTCCTTTACTGTCAGACCTGGTGAACTGTTAGCTGTGGTTGGACCTGTGGGAGCAGGAAAGGTAAGTTAATGGTGTCTTTTGTCAGCTTGATGCAACACCACAGCTCCTGTTAAATTCTCAGAATTGAGCCCAGATCTGTGTGTGACTCAGTTTGAATTGAGTGTATCTAGAACAGTGTCTCTCTAGGTGTGTTCATGGAACATTCATTTTACAATAATGTTTCATGGTGAAATAAATCAGGATAAACACACACTATCTTTTCGTTCTTGGTGCTTCCCATTTCCCAGTTAGGAACTGCCTGTGTGGAATTTGGATGTCTCAGTGAAGGAAAGTATTTATGTGACAGCTGTTCTGGATTAAATTAAATTAAATCAGACTTAAATTGAAGAAAGTGGGGGAAACCAATAGACCATTCAGTTATGACCTAAATCAAATCTCTTATGGAAGTGGAAATGAGAAATAGATTTAAGTGACTAGATCTGACAGACAGAGTGCCTGATGAACTATGGATGGAGGTTCGTGACTTTGTACAGGAGACAGGGATCAAGACCATTGCCAAGAAAAAGAAATGCAAAACGACAAAACGGCTGTCTGAGGAGGGCTTACAAATAGCTGTGAAAAGAAGAGAAGCAAACAGCAAAGGAGAAAAGGAAAGATATACCCATTTGAATGCAGAGTTCCAAAGAATAGCAAGGAGAGATAAGAAAGCCTTCCTTAGCAATCAATGCAAACAAATAGAGGAAAACAATACAATGGGAAAGAATAGAGATCTCTTCAAGAAAATTAGAGATACCAAGGGAACATTTCATTCAAAGATGGGCACAATAAAGGACAGAAATGGTAGGGATCTAACAGAA
>NW_011495084.1:108464-108622 GCF_000754665.1 Bison bison bison
TGAGCAAAATGATTTAACTGATTTTTTTTCAAAGGTGATGCTCCTATATGCATCTTTTAAAAAATTAAAGATCCTGGAATAGCATCTTCCATATGGGACATATTGAAAAATAATGTTTTGGTTTCAGTGAATTACACTTCAGTGCTTGTTAATTTTGC
>NW_011495084.1:108722-109907 GCF_000754665.1 Bison bison bison
TTTGGTGTGACTTTGGGCAGCCTGTATATTGAAGATCAGGGCTATGTTCCTGTGTTGCTGGAGAATTTGCATGGTATGTCTTGCTCTGGAACTTGTTGGCCCTTTGGTAGTGCTTGGTTTCAGTATAGGCATGGAGGTGTTTGATGAACTCCTATCAATTAACGTTCCTTGGAGTCAGGAGTTCTCTGGTGTTCTCAGGATTTGGACTTAAGCCTCCTGCCTCTGGTTTTTAGTATTATTCTTACAGTAGCCTCAAGACTTCTCCATCTCCTTTCGAAGACAATGGGCTGCCTGTCTGGGTGCCTGATGTCCTCTGCCAGCATTCAGAAGTTGTTTTGTGGAATTTGCTCAGCGTTCAAATGTTCTTTCGATGAATTTGGGGGGCAGAAAATGGTCTCCTTTTCCTATTCCTCTGCCATCTTAGGGCCACCTCCCTGCTTACTTGTTTTAAATTATACTTCTTCCATCTCTAGTGTGCTAAAGTTTGTCTTCTAGTATAGTGTTGTTCAAGCTCTGGATTGTGATTCATTAGCAGGGCTTTGAAATTTGTTTAGCCCAGTCATGATCAGCATGTTTTAAGAAATGAGATAGAAAAGAATGGAATATAAGAAAAGTAGCAATCTTTCCATTGTAGTAACAGTAAGTATTGCATGAAACTATTATCAGAATATCTAACTATAGATAGTGACTCTATACTAAGATTCAATGTAAAGTTAAGTGTATTTACTATTCTGTGTAGCAGTACAAATGAAAGGTTGAAAACAAGACTGTACAAACTTAAAAGGGGTCCATTTGAGTTAGAATTCCTGACTAATTTTAAATATAGTTGATCCTTGAAAAGCACAGTTTTGGGCTGCATGAGTCCACTTACATGTGGATTATTTTCAATAAATATGTGCTGTAGTACTATACCATCCACTGTTGATTGGATCTGTGGATACAGAAGGCTGACTATAATGTTATACACAAATTTTTAACTGTTTAGAGGGTCAGGCCTCTAACCCCTTTGTTGATCAAAGGTCAACTGTGTGAAATATTTATCTGTTGTCTCTCTAAAGTAACTTAATTTTTCCTGGATGCTCAAAAAATTCTTTCTCTATGTTGAAGATCATTAGTTTTTTCTAGGACTTCCTTAGTCTGCACATTCAAGTTTTTTTTTTTTTTTCCCTGTAACTTTACTTGAAT
>NW_011495084.1:110007-110302 GCF_000754665.1 Bison bison bison
CTTCAAGGCTGTATATTGTCACCCTGCTTATTTAACTTCTATGCAGAGTACATCATGAGAAACGTTGGGCTGGAAGAAGCACAAGCTGGAATCAAGATTGTTGGCAGAAATATCAATAACCACAGATATGCAGATGACACCACCCTTATGGCAGAAAGTGAAGAAGAACTAAAGAGCCTCTTGATGAAAGTGAAAGAAGAACGTGAAAATTTGGCTTAAAACTCAACATTCAGAAAACTAAGATCATGGCATCTGGTCCCATCACTTCATGGGAAATAGATGGGGAAACAGTGGA
>NW_011495084.1:110402-113265 GCF_000754665.1 Bison bison bison
GGACTATACAGAAAGCTGAGCACAAAGAATTGATGCTTTTGAACTGTGGTGTTGGAGAAGACTCTTGAGAGTCCCTTGGACTGCAAGGAGATCCAACCAGTCCATCCTAAAGGAGATCAGTCCTGGGTGTTCATTGGAAGGACTGATGTTGAAGCTGAAACTCCAATACTTTGGCCACCTGATGGGAAGAGCTGACTCATTTGAAAAGACCCTGATGCTGGGAAAGATTGAAGGCAGGAGGAGAAGGGGATGACAGAGGATGAGATGGTTGCATGGTATCACTGACTCAATGGACAACAGTTTGGGTAAACTCTTGGAGTTGGTGATGGACAGGCAGGCCTGATGTGCTGTGGTTCATGGGCTTACAAAGAGTTAGACATGACTGAGCAACTGAACTGATACTGTTCAGGATAGACAGAGACAGTGGGGCTTCTTTTCATTTTAGTGGCCCTTCCAGGATATCTGGAGATCATAAAGGCTCTTCCTGGAAGCTTTGAGTATTTCCTCCTATGACTTGACATGATCCCATCAGTGCATGTGTAGTGAATGTGCAGCCATGTGCTGGAGATAAAGGTACAGAAGTGAGCAAGACCCTGACTTTCTGCCTTTCAGAGGCAATCAGGTTGTGGGGTGAGACAGATATGCAGTCATATTATTTCAGCCCAGTGTCATGAGCACTCTGATGGTGTGGATACACACACGCCACATCTGTGTGATGTTGAAGATTGAAAGAAAAGGTGCACATACCCTTGGTCTGAAACAACAAAATTCAGAAACCTAATGTGAGGTGTGGGGTTCCCTGGTGGTTCAGTGGTAAAATAATCCCCTGCTAATGCAGGAGACACAGGTTCGGTCCCTGGTCTGTGAAGTTCCCACTTCCCAGTTGTGGAGCAACTAATCCCATGCACCACAACTGTTGGGCCTCTGCTCTGGGGCCTGGAGGTGCAACAACTGAGCCCACGGGCCACAACTGCTGAAGCCTGCCTGCTAGAGCCTCAACAAGAAAACCCTCATGCACTGCAATGATGACCCAGTGCAAGCAAAAATAAATAAAATTAGAATTGTGGTATGGCAGAAACCGACACAACATTGTAAAAACATAAATGAAAAAGATAAAAGAACTAAAAATAAATAGAATTATTTTTTAAAATGTGGGATGTGTACATGAAAGGGTGCTGATTTCCTCTGTCATGGACTTTTGCTCTGCAGACACAACTTACTTGAGAGTTCTTTCAGTTGGCTATATTCTTCACACATAGCTTTTTAAGATCAAGTGTTTGTCAAGTAAAGGATACCAGATGCAGGAACAATTGCACTGAAAATCATATATATGAAATACACATCCTGCTGGGCACTGTTAGAGAAGGATGTTGCTGCTGCTGCTACTGCTGCTAAGTTGTTTCAGTCATGTCCAAATCTGTGCGACCTCAAAGACGGCAGCCCACCAGTCTCCCCCTTCCCTGAGATTCTCCAGGCAAGAAAACTGGAGTGGGTTGCCATTTCCTTCTCCAATGCATGAAAGTGAAAAGTGAAAGTGAAGTCACTCAGTCATGTCCAACTCTTAGTGACCCCATGGACTGCAGCCTACGAGGCTTCTCCGTCCATAGGGTTTTTCAGGCAAGAGTACTAGAGTGGGTTGTCATTGCCTTCTCTGAGAGAAGGACGTTAAACATTCTCAATTATTCTTTGCTGAGTAAAATTTCACCTGGGGGGATACTCAGGCAGAGTAGATTGTTTATACTATTAATATATTCCTTTATCAGTTGTTTTCATTGACCGTTAGTGTTATTTTCACTTTTTTTGTTTGTTTGTTTTGGTCTCAACTGGGAGGGCTGTACTTTATCCTGTTAAAGGAAAGGGTTCTATCATTTATCAAGAGCCAGGGTGGGGTCAGCTGTGCTGCGGGGCGTGTTCCATCCTGAGTGCACCTTGTTCACATGTGTGTTGCCGTCTGTTTCAGTCGTCACTGCTAAACGCTCTGCTGGGGGAGCTGCCCCCGAGCCAGGGACAGGTCAGCATGCATGGGAGGATCGCATATGTTTCTCAGCAGCCCTGGGTGTTTCCAGGGACTGTAAAGAGTAACATTTTATTTGGGAAGAAATATAAAGAAGACAGATATGAAGAAGTAATAAGAGCTTGTGCTTTGGAAGCGGTGAGTAATGACTTCTGAGTTGTATATACTTGAATTTCATTTTTTTTAAATATAAATTTATTTATTTTAATTGGAGGTTAAATACTTTAAAATATTGTATTGGTTTTGCCATACATCAACATGAATCCACCATGGGTATACACATGTTCCCCATCCTGAACCCCCCTCCCACCTCCTTCCCTGTACCATCCCTCTGGGTCATCTCAGTGCACCAGCCCCAAGCAACCAGTATCATGCATCGAACCTGGATTGGCGATTTGTTTCATATATGATATTCTACATGTTTCAATGCCATTCTCCCAAATCATCCCACCCTCTCCCTTTCCCACAGAGTCCAAAAGACTGTTATATACATCTATGTCTCTTTTGCTGTCTCGCATACAGGATATTGTTACCATCTTTCTAAATTCCATATATATGCGTTAGTATACTGTATTGGTATTTTTCTTTCTGGCTTACTTCACTCTGTATAATAGGCTCCAGTTTCATCCACCTCATTAGAACTGATTCAAATGTATTCTTTTTAATGGCTGAGTAATACTCCACTGTGTATATGTACCACAGCTTTCTTATCCATTCATCTGCTGATGGACATCTAGGTTGCTTCCATGTCCTGGCTATTATAAACAGTGCTGCAATGAACATTGGGGTACACGTGTCTCTTTCAATTCTGATTTCCTTGGTGTGTATGCCCAGCAGTGGGATTCCTGG
>NW_011495084.1:113365-113964 GCF_000754665.1 Bison bison bison
GAGAGCTTAAGTGATTTTTCCAGGATCAGCAGTGGTCTCAGGAGAGAGGTGAGACTGGGCTTCTCCATCCCAGACGCAGCCTATCCACAAGGACTCTGCTAACAACCGTTCAGTCATCTCAACTCCCTTAGCAACATTCCCTGTGAAAAACATGCCTTCTCTAACTCCTGCTGTCAACTAGAGTGTGACCTACACCAGGGCAAACAGATGAGAGAGAGAAAGGTCAAACCAAGGAGTTTATGCATAGGAAGCTATTCATGAAGCAAAACCCATTTTGGCTTAAAGGTGAAAACAATAACATTTTCTTCATAAAAGTTACATTGAGAAGAGCTATGGGAAAATGAATTCTCTGATTTGGGGAGGACTATGATGCTGTGAAAGTGCTGCACTCAATATGCCAGCAAATTTGGAAAACTCAGCAGTGGCCACAGGACTGGAAAAGGTCAGTTTTTATTCCAGTCCCAAAGAAAGGCAATGCCAAAAGAATGCTCAAACTACCGCATAATTGCACTCATCTCACACGCTAGTAAAGTAAAGCTCAAAATTCTCCAAGCCAGGCTTCAACAATATGTGAACCATGAACTTGCTGATGTTCAAGC
>NW_011495084.1:114801-115877 GCF_000754665.1 Bison bison bison
CTGGATGGCATCACTGACTCTATGGACATGAGTCTGGGTGAACTCCATGGGTTGCTGATGGACAGGGAGGCCTAGCATGCTGCAATTCATGGGGTCGCAAAGAGTCGGACATGACTGAGCGAGTGATCTGATCTGATCTGATCTGATCAAACAGTAGAAAGTGAAACATATTTCCATTTGTTATTTTGGATAATTTTGTTTCATAAAGGGAATACATATGCATATAACCATAAAAAATATGGCTAGTTTAGTAAAATGGAAGAGGGAGATGATATGCAATTAGACTTCCCAAAAGCCTTACTTTAGTTTTTATTTTTATTGACATATAGTAGGTTTACAATGTTGTGTCCATCTCTGATGCACAGAGATGCAGAAAACAAACAAACCAAAAAAAAAAAAAAAAAGGAGAGAGAGAGTTCCAGAAAAACAACGAAAAGAATGTATTTATATGTACAATTGAATCACTTTGCTGTGCAGCAGAGGTGGACAAAACATTGTAAACCAACTATATGTCAATAAAAATAAAAAATAAAAGTGAGACTTTTGGAAGTCTAATTGCATGTCATTTCCCTCTTCCATTTTTTAAAGCTAGCCATATTTTGTGCCTCTGCTTTATTGAGTACACCAAAGCCTTTGACTGTGTGGATCACAACAAACTGTGGAAAATTCTTAAAGAGATGGGAATGCCAGACCACGTTACCTGCCTCCTGAGAAATCTGTATGCAGGTCAAGAAGTAACAGTTAGAACTGGACATGGAGCAAAGGACTGGTTCCAAATTGGGAATGGGGTACATCAAGGCTGTATATTGTCACCTTGATTATTTAACTTATATACAGAGTACATCATGCAAAATGCTGGGCTGAAAGAAGTACAAGCTGGAATCATGATTGCCAGGAGAAATGTCAATAACCTCAGATATGCATGTGACACCACGCTTATGGCAGAAAGTGAAAAAGAACTAAAGAACCTCTTGATGAAAGTGAAAGAGGAGAGTGAAAAAGTTGGCTTAAAGCTCAACATTCAGAAAACGAAAATCATGGAATCCAATCCCATCACTTCATGGGAAATAGATGGG
>NW_011495084.1:115977-116783 GCF_000754665.1 Bison bison bison
CAGCCAGTGTTCTTGCCTGGAGAATCCCAGGGACGGGAGAGACTGATGGGCTGCTGGCTATAGGGTGGCACAGAGTCAGACACGACTGAAGGAACTTAGCAGCAGATACCATATAAGAAGGGAAAGCAAATGCAGAACAGTAAGAACAGTAGCTCCCATTAATTCAGAGTCCACGTGCAAATCATTTTTCTACCTTTCGCACATGTTCATGCACACACCTAAAAAGGTTTATGAGTTATTCATTATTTTTTTTAATTTTATTTTATTTTTTAACTTTACAATACTGTATTGGTTTTGCCATATATCGAAATGAATCCATCACAGGTATACACGTGTTCCCCATCCTGAACCCTCCTCCCTCCCCATACCATCCCTCTGAGTCGTCCCAGTGCACCAGCCCCAAGCATCCAGTATCGTGCATCGAACCTAGACTAGTGACTTGTTTCATATATGATATTATACATGTTTCAATGCCATTCTCCCAAATCATCCCACCCTCTCCCTCTCCCACAGAGTCCACAAGACTGTTGTATACATCAGTGTCTCTTTTGCAGTCTCATATACAGGGTTATTGTTACCATCTTTCTAAATTCCATATGTATGTGTTAGTATACTATATTGGTGTTTTTCTTTCTGGCTTACTTCACTCTGTATGATAGGCTCCAGTTTCATCCACCTCATTAGAACTGATTCAAATGTATTCTTTTTAATGGCTGAGTAATACTCCATTGTGTATATGTACCACAGCTTTCTTATCCATTCATCTGCTGATGGACATCTAGGTTGCTTCCATGTCCTGGCTATTA
>NW_011495084.1:116883-118637 GCF_000754665.1 Bison bison bison
GAGTCTACATGCAAATCATTTTTCTGCCTTTCACACATGTGCATGCACACACCTAAAAATGTTTATGAGTTATTCATTCTTTATGAGTATCTTCAATATTCCCATCTTCATTTTACAGTTAGTAAAACTGAGACCGGGACAGATGAGACACCTCATCTCTACATTTGTAGCTCCAGTTCAGATCCTCGGGACCAATGCTTTGCTGCAGGCTCTTGGGGTGACTGGACCACTAATGTGGGCAGTGTTCTTCGGCTTCACCCAGTGGGGCATGTGTGCAACACAGAGTTTAGTGGAACAGGCCCTGCAGGACTGGGATGCACAGCAGTTCTTCTGTACATGATTTGACGTCTATAAACATGGACTGCTCTCACTTTCTGCTGCATAGTTGGGACATGGAGTTCAGGTACCTTGTGCCCATTCCCTCCTTGGAAGGAAGGGAGTGGAGAAGTAGCGGAGAGGAGAGTTCTGGCCCCGGGTTCATCACTTGCCTGCTGTCACTCTGGACATGTCCTATTACCTGCCTGGACCTCTGACATTTCTGCAGTAAAATGAGGACATTGGGTCAGAGGGTTTAGTTGCTGCTCTGGAATGTCATCTATGACTCTGATTAACAAGAGGTTAGCAAGGTCTTTATGACACCTGGGAATTAGTAAGTTATGAGAGCATCTGCTTATCTCCTTTTGGATTCCAGGTCTCAGTGGATGGACATAAGGCAGGCACAGGAAATACTGGCGTCCGTAGAGACAGAGACAGCATAGACAGTGCAGTAGAAAAGGCTTGGCCTTTGGAGAGAAACAGTCCTGGGTAGTGACTCCAGGTGTTTGTCTCAATTTCCTTTCTTATTAAATGGGGGAGGGGAGATAACTGTATAAATTACAGAAAATGCCTGTGAAATGTAAACAAACCAGGGTTTCAGTAAGTGCTGGCCATTGTTGCTATTTCTTACCTTTTTCTCTCCATCCATCTATCCATGCATACAAATATAATAAAGATTTCTCCTTACTCACATCTCCCCAAATCCTGGAGGAAAAGCCATAAAAAAGCAACATCTATTTATTTATTAAACTGTTATTTAATTGGAGGATTATTACAATATTGTGATGATTTTTACCATACATCAACATGAATTTGCCATGGGTATACATATCTCCCCCATCCTGAACCCACCTCCCACCTCTCTACCCACCCTATCCCTCTGGGTTGTCCCAGAGTACTGACTTTGGATGCCCTACTTCATGCATCAAACTTGCACTGGTCATCTATTTTACATATGTTAATTTATATGTTTCAAGCTATTCTCTCAAATCATCCCACTTTCACCTTCTTCCACTGAGTCCAAAAGTCTGTTCTTTACATCAGTCACCTTTGCTGCCTTGCATGTAAGATCGTCATTACCGTCTTTCTAAAAGCAACATTTTTTGTATAACATATGTTACAAAGAACTAGATGTATTATACTAGATCTTATTGAAGTAATCGTTTAAATTCATTGAGCTGAACACTTTCTGTAACAAAATAGTGAGACATGAAGTAATCACACTGGCAGTATCAATTCAGGTTGATGACATCAACTCCACAATCTAGGAGTCAGAAGGTTCAGGAATTGAGTCCCAGTTTCTCTGTTGATCAGGTGTGTGGGTTTGACTGTTTGATCCTCACAAGACTGTTACTTCATCTGTAAAATGGAGATAATAAGACTATCAACCTCATGAGGTTGTTTTGGGGATGAAATGTGGTTGTGATTTTAAAGCACCT
>NW_011495084.1:118737-125446 GCF_000754665.1 Bison bison bison
TCAGGTGGTCTGGTATTCCCATCTCTTTCAGAATTTTTCACAGTCTATTGTGATCCACACAGTCAAAGGCTTTGGCATAGTCAATAAGGCAGAAATAGATGTTTTTCTGGAACTCTCTTGCTTTTTCCATGATCCAGCGGATGTTGGCAATTTGATCTCTGGTTCTTCTGCCTTTTCTAAAACAAGCTTGAACATCAGGAATTTCACAGTTCACATATTGCTGAAGCCTGGCTTGGAGAATTTTGAGCATTACTCTACTAGCGTGTGAGATGAGTGCAATTGTGCTGTAGTTTGAGCATTCTTTGAGATTGGAATGAAAACTGATCTTTTCCAGTCCTGTGGCCACTGCTGAGTTTTCCAAATTTGCTGGCATATTGAGTGTAACACTTTCACCGTATCATCTTTCAGGATTTGGAATAGCTCAATTGGGATTCTATTACCTCCACTAGCTTTGTTTGTAGTGATGCTTTCTAAGGCCCACTTGACTTCACAGTCCAGAATGTCTGGCTCTAGGTGAGTGATCACACCATCGTGTTTATCTGGGTCGTGAAGATCTTCTTGGTACAGTTCTTCTGTGTATTCTTGCCACCTCTTCTTAATATCTTCTGCTTCTATTAGGTCCATCCCATTTCTGTCCTTTATCAAGCCCATCTTTGCATGAAATGTTCCTTTGGTACCTCTGATTTTCTTGACGAGATCTCTAGTCTTTCCCAGTCTGTTGGTTTCCTCTATTTCTTTGCATTGATCGCTGAAGAAGACTTTCTTATCTCTTCTTGCTATTCGTTGGAACTCTGCATTCAGATGTTTATATCTTTCCTTTTCTCCTTTGCTTTTCACTTCTCTTCTTTTCACAGCTATTTGTAAGGCCTCCCCAGACAGCTATTTTTCTTTTTTGCATTTCTTTTCCATGGGGATGGTCTTGATCAACCATCCCCATGGAAAAGAACAACCTAGATAGCATATTAAAAAGCAGAGACATGACTTTGCAGGCAAAGGTTCGTCTAGTCAGAGTCTAGTTTTCCCACTAGTCATGTATGGCTTGAGAGTTGGGCCATAAAGAAAGCTGAATGGTGAAGAATTGATGCTTGTGAGCTGTGGTGTTGGAGAAGACTCTTGAGATTCCCTTGGGAGACTTCAAGGAGATCAAGCCACTCAATCCTAAAGGAAATCAGTCCTGAGTATTCATTGGAAGGACTGATGCTGAAGCTGAAACTGCAATACTTAGGCCACCTGATACAAAGAACTGACTTATTTGAAAAGACCCTGTGAACTGACTTATTTGAAAAGATGCTGGGAAAGATGGAAGGCAGGAGGAGAAGGGGATGACAGAGGATGAAATGGTTGAATGGACTCACCAACCTGGATGGACATGAGTTTGAGCAGGCTCTGGGAGTTGGTGATGGACAGGGAAGCCTGGCATGCTGCAGTCCATGGGTTGCAAAGAGTCGGACATGACTGAGCAACTGAACTGAACTGAACTGATACACTCTTTTTTTATGTTTTTTTGTTTGTTTGTTTCTACTATGTTTTAATCACAGGATACTGAATATAGTTCCCTATGCTATGCATTAAGGCCTTTTTTTGTGTGTGTGCACAATATATTTATTTATTTGGCTTTGTTGGGTCCTAGTTGCAGCATGTGGGATCTTCCTTGTATCATGCAGGATCTTTTGTTGAGGCACATGGACTTTCTAGTTGTGGTTCACAGGCTTAGTTTCTCCACAGTATGTGGGATCTTAGATTCCTAGTCAAGGATCAAAACCCGTGCCCCCTGCACTGCAAGTCAGAATCTTAACCACTGGACCACCAGTGAAGTCCCAGGACCTTCTTTTTATCCATTCTGAATGTAATGATTTGCATCTACCAACCTTAAACTCCTAGTCCCTTCCACTCCCTTCCCCTTTCCCCCTTGGCAACCACAAGTCTGTTCTCTATGACTGTGAGTCTGTCTCTGTTTTGTAGGTAGGTTAATTTGTGCCATATTTCGCATTCCATATATAAGTGATATCATATGATATTTGCCTTTCTCTTTCTGACTTACTTAGTATGATAATCTGTAGTTGCATCCATGATGCTGCAGATGACATTATTTTGTTCTTTTTATGGCTGAGTAGTATTCCATTGTATATATGTACCACATCTTTTTTTAAAAAAAATATTTGTTTTAATTGGAGGCTAATTGCTTTACAATATTGTGGTGGTTTTGTCATACATCAACATGGATCAGCCACAGGTGCACATGTGTTCCCCCATCCTGGACCCCCTCTTCCATCTCCCTCCCCACCCCAACCCTCTGGGTTGTCCCAGAACACCAGCTTTGAGTGCCCTGCTTCATGCATCGACCTTGCACTGGTTATCTATTTTACATATGGTAATATACATGTTTCAGTGCTATTCTCTCAAATCATCCCACCTTCGCCTTCTCCCACGTAGTCCAAAAGTCTGTTTTTTACATCTGCATCTCTTTTGCTGCCTTGCATATAGGATCGTCATTACCATCTTTCTGAATTCCATATATATGTGTTAATATACTATATTGGTGTTTCTCTTTTTGACCCACTTCATTCTGTATAATAGGCTCCAGTTTCATCTACCTCATTAGAACTGACTCAAATGTGTTCTTTTTTATAGCTGAGTAATATTCCATCATGTATGTGTACCACAACTTCCTTATCCATTCGTCTGCCAATGGACATCTAGGTTGCTTTCATATCCTAGCTATTGCACACAGTGCTGCAGTGAACATTGGTGTATGTGTGTCTCTTTCAGTTCTGGTTTCTTCGGTGTGTATGCCCAACAACACCCCATTTTTTTTATCCGTTACTTCATCAATGGACATTTAGATTGCTTTCATGTTTTGGCTATTGTGAATACTGCTGCTGTGAACATAAACATGCATGTATCTTTTTGAATTCTAGTTTTTTCTGGGCATATGCCCAGGAATGGGTTTACTGGATCATAAAGTAATTCTATTTTTAGTTTTCTGAGGAACCTCTGTATTGTTTCCCATAGTAGCTGTATCAACCCTAACTTACACTCCCACCATTAGTGTGGGAGGGTTCCCTTTTCTCCACACCCTCTCCATAATTTATTATTTGTAGACTTTTTAATGATGGACATCCTGACCAGTGTGAGGTGGTAGATTTGATTTGCATTTCTATAATAATTAGTGATGTCAAATATCTTTGCTGGTGCCTACTGGCCATCTGCATGTCTTCTTTGGAGTAATATCTATTAAAATATTCTACCCATTTTTTGGTTGGGTTGCATGTTTTTATTTTGTTGAGTTGTATCAGCTGTTTGTATATTTTGGAGATTAAGCCCTTGTCTGTTGCATCATTTACAAATATTTTTCTCCCATTCTATAGGTTGTCTTTTTGTTTTGTTTTATCATTTCCCTTGCTGTGCAAAGTCTTGTAAGTTTGATTAGGTCCCATTTGTTTATTTTTATTTTTAATTCTATTGCCTTAGGAGACTGACATAAGAAAACATTGGTATGATTTATGTCAGGGAATATTTGCCTATGCTTTCTTCTAGGCATTGTATGGTGTGATGTCTTATGTTTAAGTCTTTAAGTCATTTTGAGTTTATTTTTGTGCATGATGTGAGGGTGTGTTCTACCTTCATTGCTTTACATGCAGCTGTCCAACTTCCTTAGCACCACTTGCTGAAGAGACTATCTTTTCCCTATTTTAAATTTTTACTTCC
Source organism: Bison bison bison (assembly GCF_000754665.1). Classification (NCBI taxonomy): domain Eukaryota; kingdom Metazoa; phylum Chordata; class Mammalia; order Artiodactyla; family Bovidae; genus Bison; species Bison bison. The sequence continues at coordinate 122,446 of NW_011495084.1, forward strand.
TTTGTTGAAGATTAATTGACAGTAGGTATGTGGGTTTATTTCTGGGCTGCATATTCTATTCCATTGATTTTTATGCTATTTTCACACCAATGCCACACAGCTTTGATTATTGTAGCTTTGTAGGTTTGTCTGAAGTCTGAGAGAGTTATGCCTCTAGGTTTGTTTGTTTGTTTGTTTTTGCCTCAAGATTTCTTTGGCAATTCTGGGTCTTTTGTGGTTCCATAAAAAAATTTAGATTATTTATTTTAGTTCTGAGAAAAATGTCATGGGTAGTTTGATAGGGATCACATTAAATCTTTAGATTTCTTTGGATAGTATTGCCATTTTAACAATATTGATTCTTCCAATTCAAGAACATAGAATATCTTTCAATTTATTTCATTCATCTTTAATTTCCTTTATCAGTGTTTTATAGTTCTTGGCGTATGTCTTTCACCTCCTTGGTTAGGTTTTTCCAAGGTTTTTTCTTTTCTTTTTTTTTTTGATGTGAGTTTTAAAAGGTATTGCCTTTCTGATATTTCATTCTTAGTGTAAAGGATTGCAAACACTTTCTGAATGCTAATCTTGTATCTTGCTACTTTGCTGAATTCATTTATTAGATCTAGCAGTTTTTGTGTGGAGTCTTTAGGGTTCTCTTCATATAGTGTCATGGAATCTGCATATAGTGACAGTTTTACCTCTTCCCTTCCAATTTGGATGCATTTTATTTCTTTTAATTGTCTTCTAACTGTGGCTAGGACTTCCAATACTATGTTCAAAAGAAATGGTGAGAATGGGCATCCTTGTCTTATTCCAGATTTTAGCAGGAAGGCTTTTAGCTTTTCACTATTGAGTATTATATTGGCTGTGGGTTTGTTATAAATGGCTTTTATTATTTTGGGATATGTTCCCTCTATTCCCACATTAGTAAGAGTTTTTATCATGAATAGGCGTTGACTTTTATCAGATCCATTTTCTGCATTTATTGAGATGATCAGGTTTTTTTCTTTTTTTACTTTTCTTTTGTTAATGTGGTATATTACATTGATTTGCATGTGTTGAACCATCCTTACGAATCTGGGATGAATATCTACTTGGTCACCGTACCCATACCCACTTGGTCATGGTGTATGATCTTTTTTATGTGTAGGTTTATTTAATTTGCTAACATTTTGTTGATAATTTTTACATGTATCAATAGATTCGTCAGAGATTTTGGCCTGTAATTTTCTTTTCTGGTGTTATCTTTGTCTGATTTATTATCAGGGTGATGGTAGCCTCATAGAATGTTTTGGGGAGTATTCCCTGCTCTTTAATCTTTTGGAAGAGTTTGAGAAGAATTGGTATAAGTTTTTCTTTGTATGTTTGGTAGAATTTGCCTGTGAAGCCCTCTGGTCCTGGACTTTTGTCTGTAGGGAGTTATTAAAATATAGATTCTATTTCAGTTCTAGTGATTTATCTGTTCAAATTATCTATTTCTTCTTGCTTCAGTTTTAGTTGGGTTATGTGTTTCTAGAAAGTTGTCCATTTTTTCTAGATTGCAAAATTTGTTGGCATATAATTGGTATTCTCTTATGGTTTTTTGTATTTCTGTGGTATCAGTTGAGATTTTTCCTTTTTGAGTTTCTATTTTATTTGTTTGGGTTCTCTCTTCTTTCTTCCTGGTGAGCCTGGCTAGAAGTTTGTCAATTTTGTTTACTCTTTCGAAGCACTAGCTCTTGGTTCTGTTGATTTTTTTTCCTATTTTTTAATCTCTATTTTATTTATTTTCCCCTGATTTTTATTATTTTCTTCTTTCTGTTGATTTTAGGTTTTGTTTGTTCTTCTTTTTCTAATTCTTTTAGGTGGTAGGTTAGGTTGTTTACTTGAGATTTTTCCGTTTGTTGATGAAGACCTGTATGACTATAAACTTCCCTCTAAGAATTGCTTTTGCTGCGTAGCATAGTTTTGTGGGGGCTTCCCTGGTTGCCCCTGGTAAAATGAAAGTGAAACTTGCTCAGTTGTGTCCGACTCTTTGGGACCCCATGGACTATAATGTCCGTGGAATTTTCCAGGCCAGAATACTGGAAAGGGTAGCCTTTCCCTTCTCTAGGGGATCTTCCCAACCCAGGGATAGAACCCAGGTCTCCCACATTGCAGGTGGATTCTTTACCATCTGAACCACAAGGGAAGCCCCATACAGTGGTAATGTATCTGCATGCAATGCATGAGACACAGGAGATGCAGGTTCAACCCCTGGGTTGGGAATATCCCTTGGAGGAGGACATGGCAACCCACTCCAGTATTCTTGCCGGGAAAATCCCATGGAGAGAGAAGCCTGGTGGGCTGCAGTCCATAGAGCCACAGAGAATTGGACATGATTGAGCAACTGAGCAATCCAATCAAAATAGATTTTGTATAGTTAAGTTTTCATTGTTGTTTATCTCAAGATAATTTTAAATTTCCTTTTTAATATTCTCACTGACCCACTGGTTTTTAAGTAGTGTGTTATTTAGTCTCCATGTAATCTTTTTTTTTTTCTCCTTGTTTCTTTTCCTGTAGTTGATTTCTAGTTTCATGCCATGTGGTCAGAAGAGATTCTTGAAGTAATTTCTATACTCAAATTTATTGAAGTTAATTTTGTGCTTTAATATATGGTAAATCCTAGAGAATGTTCTATGTCTACTTGATAAGAATGTATACCTTGTTTTTTTTTTTTTATGTAGTGTTCTGAAAATATCAATTAAATCTAATTCTTCTATTGTATCATTTAGGACCTCTGTTTCCATATTGATTCTCTGTATGGAAGACCTGTGCATTGATGTGAATGGGTGTTAATGTCTTCTCTTATTATTGTATTCTTATTGCTTTCTCTTGTTATGTATGTTAGTATTTGTTTTATGTATTTTGGTGCTCCTATAGGTGCATATATGTTGATGAATGTAAAATCCTCTTTTTGAACTGACCTTTTTATCATTATATAATGTCCTTCTTTATGTTTCTTTATAGCCTTTGCTTTAAAGACTTTTTTTTTTTTTTTTGA
>NW_011495084.1:125546-126446 GCF_000754665.1 Bison bison bison
ACCTCTAGTGGTTTTGTATTTGCATTCTCTGATAATGAGTGATGTTGAGCATCTTTTTATGTGTTTGTTAGCCATCTGTATGTCTTCTTTGGAGAAATGTCTATTTAGTTCTTTGGCCCATTTTTTGATTGGGTCATTTATTTTTCTGGAATTGAGCTGCAGGTGTTGCTTGTATATTTTTGAGATTAGTTGTTTGTCAGTTGTTTCATTTGCTATTATTTTCTCCCATTCCGAAGTCTGTCTTTTCACCTTGCTTATAGTTTCCTTTGTTGTGCAGAAGCTTTTAAGTTTAATTAGGTCCCATTTGTTTATTTTTGCTTTTATTTCCAATATTCTGATTCCCAGATCCTCAAGTTACAACTTTATTTCCTTCTTAGTTTTGAGTTTTTCCTGCTTTTACAGACAAGCATCTGCTTAGTTCAGCTGATCTTCTGGGTTTGCTTTGAGCACACCATTTCTTTCCTTTTGATTTTCCTGCCCAGCTTGCTATTTCTGCTCCCATTTCTTGTACAGACCTTATCTGTCACTTACTTTAAGTATTACTGTGAAGACTTGGGTCGGGTGTTATCCCTTCTCTGAAAGTGGGAAGCTGAGGCAGAGATCGGCAAACTGCCTTTTTAAGAGACACTCATTCCTTGATTAAAACAAGTCCTGCGCCTTCGCCAGCCTGGGGCACCAGCTCTCACACCTGTGTCTCTAGCACAGACCTTCACACCTGCATGTACAACTGCAACATGGCACCACTGGGAGGTCATCTCAGGTTGCCCATGAACGAAGTTCCCTAAACCTGCATCCACCACCTGCCCTAACTCAGTAAATGGAGAACCTGTCCTTCCCCTTCCTCACCCCAAACACCACAATCTCCTCTTCTCTTACAGCCACACCCATCCTGTCAGCAGG
>NW_011495084.1:126546-127193 GCF_000754665.1 Bison bison bison
AAGTAATGTCTCTGCTTTTGAATATGCTATCTAAGTTGGTCATAACTTTCCTTCCAAGGAGTAAGCATCTTTTAATTTCATGGCTGCAATCACCATCTGCAGTGATTTTGGAGCCAAAAAATAAATAAATAAATAAAATAACATAAAGTCTGACACTGCTTCCACTGTTTCCCCATCTATTTCCCATGAAGTGATGGGATCGGATGCCATGATCTTAGTTTTCTGAATGTTGAGCTTTAAGCCAACTTTTTCACTGTCCTCTTTTACTTTCATCAAGAGGCTTTTTAGTTCCTCTTCACTTTGTGCCTTAGGGTAGTGTCATCTGCATATCTGAGATTATTGATATTTCTCCTGGCAATCTTGATTCCAGCTTGTGCTTCTTCCAGCCCAACATCTCTCATGATGTACTCTGCATGTAAGTTAAATGAGCAGGGTGACAATATACAGCCTTGACGAACTCCTTTTCCTATTTGGAACCAGTCTGTTGTTCCATGTCCAGTTCTAACTGTTGCTTCCTGACCTGCATACAGGTTTCTCAAGAAGCAGGTCAGGTGGTCTGGTATTTCCATGTCTTTCAGAATTTTCCACAGTTTATTGTGCTCCACACAGTCAAAGGCTTTGGCATAGTCAATAAAGCAGAAATAGAT
>NW_011495084.1:127293-127762 GCF_000754665.1 Bison bison bison
TGTTTCTTTATAGCCTTTGTTTTAAAGACTTTTTTTTTTTTTTTTTGATGAGTTCGGTTCAGTTCAGTCGCTCAGTCGTGTCCGACTCTTTGCGACCCCATGAATCGCAGCATGCCAGGCCTTCCTTTCCATCACCAACTCCCGGAGTTCACTCAACTCATGTCCATCGAATCAGTGATGCCATCCAGCCATCTCATCCTCTGTCGTCCCCTTCTCCTCCTGCCCCCAATCCCTCCCAGCATCAGAGTCTTTTCCAATGAGTCAACTCTTTGAATGAGGTGGCCAAAGTGTTGGAGTTTCAGCTTTAGAATCAATCTTTCCAAAGAACACCCAGGACCGATCTCCTTTAGAATGGATTGGTTGGATCTCCTTGCAGTCCAAGGGACTCTCAAGAGTCTTCTCCAACACCACAGTTCAAAAACACCAATTCTTAGGTGCTCAGCTTTCTTCACAGTCCAACTCTCACATC
>NW_011495084.1:127957-128490 GCF_000754665.1 Bison bison bison
TTTTCTCTAGTTGCAGTGGGCAGGGGCTACTCTCTAGCTGTGATGCATGGACTTCTCATTGTGGTGGCTTCTCTCGTTGCAGAGCCCAGGCTCTATGGTGTGTGGGCTTAGTAGTTGCGGTGACTGGGCCCCAGAGCACAGGCTCAGTAGTTATGGTGCATTGGCTGAGGTGCTTTGCACATATGGGATCTTCCTGGACCAGGGAGGGATCCCGTGTCTCCTGCACTGGCAGGTGGATTCTTTGCCACTGAGCCACCAGGGAAGCCCCCATTTGTATATTTTTGCTTATATGTCTGTTGCCTTAGGAGACTGACCTAAGAAAACATTGGTATAATTTATGTCACAGAATGTTTTGCCTATAATCTCTACTGGGAGTTTTACGGTGTCACATCTTATGATTAAGTATTTAAGCCATTTTGAGTTTATTTTTGTGCATGGTGAGGGGATGTGTTCTAACTTCATTGATTTCATGCTTGTGTCTCTGTCCTTGTATCTTAGTCTCTTCATCTAAGCATACCAGTCAGATTAGATTA
>NW_011495084.1:128590-134650 GCF_000754665.1 Bison bison bison
AATTGTGGGGTAGTTTGAGCATTCTTTGGCATTGCCTTTCTTTGGGATTGGGATGAAAACTGACCTTTTCCAGTCCTGTGGCTACTGCTGAGTTTTCCAAATTTGCTGGCATATTGAATGCAGCACTTTCACAGCATCATCTTTCAGGATTTAAAATAGCTCAACTGGAATTCTATCACCTCCACTAGCTTTGTTTGTAGTGATACTTTCTGAAGCCCACTTGACTTCACATTCCAGGATGTCTGGCTCTAGGTGAGTGATCACACCATCGTGATTATCTGGGTCATGAAGATCTTTTTTGTACAGTTCTTCTGTGTATTCTTGCCATCTCTTCTTAATATCTTCTGCTTCTGTTAGGTCCATACCATTTCTGTCCTTTATCAAGCCCATCTTTGCATGAAATGTTCCCTTGGTATCTCTAATTTTCTTGAAGAGATCTCTCATCTTTTCCATTCTGTTGTTTTCCTCTATTTCTTTATATAGATCTCTGAGGAAGGCTTTCTTATCTCTTCTTGCTATTCTTGGAACTCTGCATTCAGATACTTATATCTTTCCTTTTCTCCTTTGCTTTTCACTTCTCTTCTTTTCACAGCTATGTGTAAAGCCTCCCCAGACAGCCATTTTACTTCTTTGCATTTCTTTTCCATGAGTACAGTATCAGAATTCCTGCTCTCCTGTCATTTCTGTTTGCATGAAATATCTTTTTTCATCTTTACACTTTCAATCTGTATGTATCCTTTGCCTAAGTTGAGTATTGTAGGCAGCATGGGTCTCTTTTAGGCTCTTGGTATTTTTTTTCCAATTTTTAAAAATTTATTATTTTTTTAAATTGAAGGATAATTCCTTTACACAATTTTGTGGTTTCCTGCCATACATCAACAAGAATCAGCCATAGGTACACCAGTGTCCCCTCCCTCCAGAACCTTCCTCCCCATCCCACCCTTCTAGATTTTCACAGAGCCCCTGTTTTAGTTCCCTGAATCCAAGTTCTTGTTTATAATGCAGTTGGCCATTGTGTGTCTTTTGATTCTGCACCCATTGACATTTAAGGTAATTATTGATACATATGTATTTATTTCTATTTCAAACCTAGTTTTCCAGTTGATTCTTTGCTTCTTCTTTGTTCTTCTTTTTATTTTTGCCTTCCTTTCCATATTTTAATGATTTAATTTTATTTTATGCTTTATTTTATTCTTCTCTCTCTCTCTCTCTTTTTTTTTTTTCTTTTTTTTGTGATTCTATTGTATGCTTTTGACTTGTGGTTGCCCTGTTTTTCAAGTATGTTAACACTTTTATATATCTGCTTGCTTTAGACTGTTAGGCAGATAGGCTCAAACACATTCTAAAAATAAGAAACAGAATTTGCATTTTCTTATTCTCCTTCCCCACATATTTGGGCTTGCTTCATGGCTCAGATGGTAAAGAATCTTCCCGCAGTTTGGGAGATCCAGGTTCGATCTCTGGGTTGGGAAGATCCCTTGGAGAAGAGAATGGAAACCCACTCCAGTATTCTTGCCTGGAGAATTACATGGACAGAGGAGCCTGGCAGACTACAGTTCATGGGGTTGCAAAAAAAGTCAGACATGACTGAGCAACTAACACTTTCACACTTTTCCCCACATAATATGAGTTTAACGTCCCTTTTTACATCTTCATGTTTATCTTTTTGCTGCTCCTTGTGTTTATCATTGCTTTCACAAATAGGGTTTTTTGTTGTTTTTTTTAACCTGTATTCTCACTAATTTAAGTGATTTACTTTTCAACTGTGATTTCCTCCTTCCTATATCTTCCTGCTTCTTTTCTATTTAGAGATAACTTTTCAATATCTCTTTTAGGATAGTTTTAGTATTGCTGTATTCCTTTAGTTTTTGCTTATCTGAGAAATTACTTCTCCTGTCATTCTAAATAATCTTTCCGGGTAGAGTATTGCTGTTCAGTCACTCAGTCATGTCCAACTCCTTGTGACCCCATGGACTGCAGCAAGCCAGGCTTCCCTATCCTTCACTGTCTCCTGGAGTTTGCTCAAATTCATGTCCATTGAGTTGATTTTTTTTCTCTTTTAATACTTTCAATATATTTTGCCACTCCCTTCTGGCATGTAGTGTTTCTGTAGAGAAATCAGCTGACAGCCTATGGGAATTCTCTTAAATGAGCTCTTTGTTTTTCTCTTGCTTTCTTTAGAATCTTCTCTTTATCTCTAACTTTTACCATTTTTATCATAATATGTTGGTATTAGACTGTTTGGATTCATCTTGTTTGGGGCTCTCTGTGCATCTTGTATCTAGGAAGTTTTCAGCCATAGTTTTTTCAAATACATTTTCAATCCCCTTTTCTTTTTCTTTTTTTTTCTCCTTCTGGAATCCCTATTATATATAGATTGGCCTGCTTTATATTATCCCATAGCTTTCTTACATTGCTTTAATTTTTCATTTGGCTTTTTGTCTGCTGTTTTGATTAAAGAATTTCCATTATTCTATCTTCCAGGTCACTTATTCTTTCTTCTGCATTATTCATTCTGCTCTTCATTGCCTTGAGCTCAGTTTTAGTCTCAGCAAATGCATTCTCCTGAATCCTTATAGTTTCTAGTTCCTTTTCCCAGTAATTTGCATTTCTGTTGATAGCCTTTCTTCATTCCTTCAGTATTTTCATTGCCTCCTTTTGAGCTTGCTGTCTATTAGACTGAAGAGATCTGTTTCATTGTTCCTTCAAGGGAATCTTCTTGGTCTTTTAACTGAGAGTGATTCCTCTTCTTAATTTTGCTTATGTTTCTCTTTGAATTTAGGTGAAACAATTATCTACTGTTGTCTTAGAGTGTTATTTATATGTGGGAGTGTCCCTCTGTAGCTTTTGTGGATTTAATTTTTTTTTTGGGGGGAGGGGTAGGAACACTGTTTTAGGTTTTGATGCTTGCCATCTATTTCCTCAGCATATGCTGGCTATTTTCCCCTTGATGGGGGTGTGCAGTTGTGTGGGTGTATGGCATGTGCACTCTCCAGGAAGGCACTTGGCTCCCAGTTACAGGTGCCTTGGCAGTGGTGGTGAGCCAGGCATACTTCAAGGAAGGTGGGGGAAGTGACCTGCATCAACTCACAGGACCCTTGGAGGTGGTAGTAGCATCTGTCCGTGCCTGCCTCTGGGGTCTGAGGTGGCAGCATCAGCTTACACCTACCCCTGGAGCTCATGTAGGCAGTACCCTGCCACCTCAGAGTACACAGATAAAGAAGCGCCTATGGGGGCTTGCCCCTCAACTTGAGTGCCCCCAACAATGCCACCTTAAAAGGGCTTACTTTTTTTACTTTAAAAATTTTTATTTATTTATCTAGTTTTTGCTGTGCTGGGTCTTCATTACTGCACACAGGCTTTCTCTAGTTGTGGTGAGCAGGGGGCTATTCTATAGTTGCGGTGTGCAGGCTTTTCTTACTTCTCTTGTTATAGAGCATGAGCTCTAGGGTGCACTGGCTTCAGTAGCTGTGGCATACAGGATTCATAATAGAGACATGTGGACTCAGTAGTTATGGCACACAGGCTTAGCTGCCCTATGATATGTGGATCTTCCTGGACTAGGGATCAAACCTTTGTCCCCTGCATTGGCAGGTGGATTCTGAACCACTGGATCCAAAGCTTCCCCTCCCCGATCTTTTTTTTTTTTAATCCTTGCATTTGTAATGGAACTAGCCTGAGATTTCATCCATGGGCCCTAAACATTCTTGGAGAATTTCTTGTTTTTATCCTTAACTTAAGGGACATTTTGATATATATCATTTCATATGCAGTGCTGTTTAGGGAATAGCAAGTGTGTAATGAGAAAAAGTACACCTAATATAAAGGTAGGTGTCTCAGAGCTTTTCTGTTTCATATGCGAAGCCCACTATCTCTCATGATAACTTTGTTGATAACATTTTCAAATGGACTTAGAATCAAGTTTCATAAAATGAATCTGGATCACATGACCTAGCAACCTAGCTCATGACATGAGTCAGCTTCAGATAGATGGCACATTTTGTGTTTTAAACACTCAAACAAAAGTTCACACATTCTTATTTGGGGAAAAAAAATGACATTTGAAGTCCTTTTTCACCCAAACACATTTAGAGGTAAGAGCTCACAAGTCTTGACATTATTTCATTTTGTTATGTGCATTCATCAAGAAACCAAGATATGGTGCAGCTACAAAAACTGATGATTGTGGAATGGACAAATTTGACAGCACTTCACTTCCTTTATGTTCTGATTATACGTTTATCAGAAAACCTCTGTCTCTTCCAGTTCAGCTAGAAATTGGTAAAATTCAAGAATTCAAAGGCCTGGCAAACCTGATATTAACATCTAGATTGATGGTGCTCATTTTTGTGTAAAAGTGAGACACCCTCATGCAGACACTAGATCCCAGCCTCTTTGTCATCTTGTTTATAATTTATCTCCATGTTTTAATTCTGTAAAATGATTTTGGTTATCAATTAGTGATTAAAGCTTCTCTGTGAATCAGAATGATTAGAACCCAAGGGAATCACGTTTGGCATTCAGCCCAGCCCCATTGAGGGTTTTAATGGGGAGACATCCTTCATAGAATAAACACATCACTGGGTTTAAAAATTGTGCCTCCATTAGTGTTATGATTTGTTTCACATGAAAAAGTGACCCTAGAAATGTGTTGCTTTAGAAGGGACTTTACAGCTTTTAAGTGTGTTGTTTTTATTTCTTTCTTTTTTTTTTTTTTTTCAGGTGTACTTCAAAAGGAATTATCCAGATAATGATGATGCTCAGTGACTGTGTGGTTATGAATGCTTCCAATGGACAGACCTTAATCTTAACTATTTTTGAGATAGCAGTGTGATCCTCCTGTGAAGTCAAGTCTATTCTGAAGGCATTTCTTCAATAGTATTTGCCTTGCATAAACTAAATTGTACTTCTTTATACCAGCAACAAATATTTACACATACAAGATGTTAGTTTATTTGGATTTATCTCTCTCCAACTTCACACAGTGATTTCAAACTCTTACAAAATGACTTAATAATTTTGAAAGGTTGTACTATTTTTTTTTCTTTATCCAAACCTGAGAAGCAAGCCACCAATAAAATCTGTCTCCCAGGTTTTGTGCCTTGAGAGAGTCCAGAGCTAAAGCTTATTTTCGAAGTTATAAAACAAATTTGTCACAGAGTTTTTTTTTTTTTTTTACTGTTCCCAGAATTACATATTACTTTCCAGTTATATCAAGGATTCTGTTTACTTGAAAACTGTGAGGTTGCTGTTTTGTTTCACAACTGCCTTTAATATAACTAGGATCGATTATTTCACCCAAAGACCTCTGGTTAAAATACTACAGAGAAAACTGATAGGAAAAACAAAAAATATACTCTAAGTGATATTATAGGGGAGAGTGGTGCTCCCGAAAAAGAAGATATGTGATTAAGATACAGAAGGACAATATTTAATTTTATATATTAAAAGAGAAGGGAGAGAAAACATGCTTTCTCAAAATAAGAACCCTTTGAGGGCATTTGATAATGAAGAACAGACATGATCATTGATTGTCTTCTAGATTGGGGATTTTTTTTACATTTATTTTATGGTACAGTGCAAAGAAATAGAGGAAAACAACAAAATGGGAAAGACGAGGGATCTCTTCAAGAAAATCAGAGATACCAAAGGAACATTTCATGCAAAGATGAGCTCGATAAAGGACAGAAATGGTATGGATCTAACAGAAGCAGAAGATATTAAGAAGAGATGGCAAGAATACACAGAAGAACTGTACAAAAAAGATGTTCATGACCCAGATAATCACAATGGTGTGATCAGTCACCTAGAGCCAGACATCCTGGAATGTGAAGTCAAGTGAGCCTCAGAAAGTATCACTACGAACAAAGCTAGTGGAGGTGATGGAATTCCAGTTGAACTATTCCAAATCCTGAAAGATGATGCTGTGAAAGTGCTGCACTCAATATGCCAGCAAATTTGGAAAACTCAGCAGTGGCCACAGGACTGGAAAAGGTCAGTTTTCATCCCAATCCCAAAGAAAGGCAATGCCAAAGAATGCTCAAACTACCACACAACTGC
>NW_011495084.1:134750-135132 GCF_000754665.1 Bison bison bison
GTTTCATACATGACACTTCACATGTTTCAATGCCATTCTCCCAAATCTTCCCACCCTCTCCCTCTCCCACAGAGTCCACATTTACACATGCACATGCACACATTTTTAAATGACAAGGATCCCTCTTCTCCCATTCCTGAATAGTGATAAAATAGTATTTTAGTTTAGTCAAGTTTTGAAGTCTCAGTATTACTCAGTTGTTTTCCTTTATGAAACATGTAAATAATTGTTAAGCTGAGTTTTAGAGGAAAAACTTAGCTGTTTTTGCCTTCTTCAGTAGAATGGTTTTAAGAATTTTTTATAGCACTAGATTCAAATTTGCTGCTGATAAATTTAAGAACCTAGTTGGATTAATTGATTTATGTTTATTTAATTTTTATTA
>NW_011495084.1:135232-135775 GCF_000754665.1 Bison bison bison
GCTCAAACTACCACACAACTGCACTCATCTCACATGCTAGTAAAGTAATGCTCAAAATTCTCAAAGCCAGGCTTCAGCAATACATGAACCGTGAAATTCCAGATGGTCAAGCTGGTTTTAGAAAAGGCAGAGGAACCAGAGGTCAAATGGCCAACATCCGCTGGATCATCGAAAAAGCAAGAGAGTTCCAGAAAAACATCTATTTCTGCTTTATTGACTATGCCAAAGCCTTTGACTGTGTGGATCACAATAAACTGTGGAAAATTCTGAAAGAGATGGGAATACCAGACCACCTGATCTGCCTCTTGAGAAACTTGTATGGAGGTCAGGAAGCAACAGTTAGAACTGGACATGGAACAACAGACTGGTTCCAAGTAGGAAAAGGAGTTCGTCAAGGCTGTATATTGTCACCCTGTTTATTTAACTTATATGCAGAGTACATCATGAGAAATGCCAGACTGAAAGAAACACAAACTGGAATCAAGATTTCCCAGAGAAATATCAATAACCTCAGATATGCAGATGACACCACCCTTATGGCAG
>NW_011495084.1:135875-136747 GCF_000754665.1 Bison bison bison
ACTCATCAGTTGCAGCACCTAAAAGATGCAAGTCAGATTCTGATATTGAAAGATGTAAGTAATTTCTAGAAATCTGTGGAATTGCTAGCACTCAGGTGTGTTGAAAGACAGACCTCCCTGCAGGCCACTCTCCTTGGGTTCATGGTAAATGCCCTCTTCTCCCTCAGTTTTTTGCCCCCTTCTTCTCAGAGCTGGTGTTCATGTCTTGGAGGATGAACCTAAAGCTCTATAGAAATGTCACTATTACACTCTAAGCCACATAAACCCTAAAGTGTATAAAAGTGCAACCACAGGGTTATTGAATCATCACTATTCCAATGAAATTTGTTAAGGATAATGTTGCAATTTTATTTAGAGCTTTTTACTTTCCTCTTCCATAACTTAAGTCAAAGTGTATCACTTAGAGATTCTAAGGTCTGTTGGTATCCAGGCCATTGTCATACATAGTTTGCCAAAAGAGCATCTTCCATTAACACCAGAAGCGAGGCTGGGTATCGAGTCAGAGACGTCCTCTCTGCTGGTGTCTCCAGTCTGTGGTCTCCCTGCCCAGGTCTCTATATTCCCAGTACACGTGGGAGCCTGTGTGGCAGGAGGACAAGGCCCTGCCTTCATGGAGCTCCTGTTTTATGGGGAGGATGTGACAAAGAAGGTGATATCTGGCCTCCCTGAGGAGCTGGTGCCTCATGGGGTCTGAGTGACATGAAGGTGGCGGCCACACAGTCACCAGGGGGAGGGGGTCTCAGGCAGGGGGTCCTAAGTAAGGAGCTGACCTGGCAGGCTGGAGGAATGGCAGGAAGACCAGCGTGTCTGAGGAGAGTGAGCAGGGGACAGAAGGGAGCTGGTCTCTGAGCAGTGGACAATGGGCGGTTGTG
>NW_011495084.1:136847-137094 GCF_000754665.1 Bison bison bison
GACTCTGTGCGACCCCATAGATGGCAGCCCACCAGGCTCCCCTGTCCCTGGGATTCTCCAGGCAAGAATTCTGGAGTGGGTTTCCATTTCCTCCTCCAATGCATGAACGTGAAAAATGAAAGTGAAGTTGCTCAGTTGTGTCTGACTTGTAGCGACCCCATGGACTGCAGCCCACCAGGCTCCTCCGTCCATGGGATTTTCCAAGCAAGAGTACTGGAGTGGGGTGCCATTGCCTTCTCCGATGGTA
>NW_011495084.1:137194-141500 GCF_000754665.1 Bison bison bison
TGGCATGCTGTGATTCATGGGGTCGCAAAGAGTCGGACACGACTGAGCGACTGATCTGATCTGATCTGATACTGCTGTTAAGTCGCTTCAGTCATGTCCGACTCTGTGCGACCCCATAGATGGCAGCCCACCAGGCTCCCCTGTCCCTGGGATTCTCCAGGCAAGAATTCTGGAGTGGGTTTCCATTTCCTCCTCCAATGCATGAACGTGAAAAATGAAAGTGAAGTTGCTCAGTTGTGTCTGACTTGTAGCGACCCCATGGACTGCAGCCCACCAGGCTCCTCCGTCCATGGGATTTTCCAAGCAAGAGTACTGGAGTGGGGTGCCATTGCCTTCTCCGATGGTACAGTATAGATAACATAAAATTTGCCATATTACCATTTTTAAACATACAATTCAGTGGCATTAATTGTATCCACAATATTGTACAACAATCAACATCTATTTAATTTTTGTTAATTATATTAGTACTTTTCAGTGTGTTATTTCTACAGAGTCATTTTTGGTGAAGTTTTATTTCTTTAGCAGTGGATTTGTTTCTGTGAGTGTTGAGCTTGACTGGCATAAAATTATTCATAGTATCTTAAATGTTTAATCTCTGCTGCATCTAAAATTATGTTGTTCTTTGCTTTTTAACTTTGTGACTTTGCCCTGTTTTTTTCCTTGAAAAGTCTTTTTTTTTAATTTTTTTAAAATTTATTTATTTTAAAGTCTTGAATGACTTTTTCCTATTAATTTTCAAAGAATAATTTTTTTTGCTTCATTGACCCTTTGGTGGGTTTCTTTTTTTTTTTTTTTTTTTTTTTGGTAGTTTCACTATATTATTCTTTCTTTCCTTTAACTTTTCTTCATTTACTTTGTGATATTTTTCACTAAATTCTTAAATTAGAAACATATTAGAAAAGTGATTAAGTTAAAAATTAAGTACACAAAGCCTACTTTTCCCTCCTAAGACTCACTTTAGCTGCAACTGCAAGTTTTGGTACTTAGCACTGATCAATAACCATTGTATTTAGGTATTTTCTAATTTTTAATTTTATTCATTATATCTTTTACCCATGAGTTATTCATAAGTGTAATGTTCTCTAAATTTCAAATGCGAATTGCTTTTTACTATGAGATTAAACCATGTGAAAACCACATACAGCCTTGTTTTAACCTATAAAAACGGCAGTTTCATATGGTTCAACATATTAATTTTCTTTTGTTATTAACCTAAAACTTAATTTTGTTTTAGTCAGACATTAGATTGAGGATTTTAAACCAAAGATATCCACACTCACACAGAGAGTCCTTGTTTCCATTTTATATTTTACTTGGTGATTTAGAAATGTTATGTATGTAAACAGTGTTTTCAAATAAAAATCCTGGTCAAGAACTGAATGTTTTTTGATACATGCTACAGATTGGTTCTCTGACATGCAGTCTTGGATGGAGTTCAGTATTGGCATATGTATTAAGGGTGCCATTAGGATCAGCACTTGTGGAATCAAGAGGGAAGAAATGGGATAGGGCAGAGGAAAAAATCAAGCTGGAGCACTGGCCAGATGACCTTAGCTGATCCATGGGAGTTCTGATGTGATGACCCTTTGGGACTGTTGTGACATATCCACTGGCCAGCTTTTCATACATCCACCTGGATGGGTCATTGTACAAAGGTTGCGCCCAGGGCGGCTGGTGGCTTAAGGTCACCCACTAGCAGCACTTCTAGTGGCTGGGCAGTGAGTCCGTGAAGGGAGGTCTGAACAGCACAACTGCATGCCCCTCATGGGTGTGTCACAGCTCCAGAGGTAGGTGATGAGTGTGCACTGTGATGGAAACTCTTGGTGATTGATGTTTCACTAAAATGACTGAGTAACTGATTCTCCGGTATTCCCTATGGTTTAAAAAATAAAGGAGGAAGTCCATGTAGGGGAGAAATCCTCATTCTGTAGGGTCAGCCCAGTTGTCACCTCTTCTAGGAAGCAATCTCAAGATCATTCATCATCCTAGTTAATGCTTATTTCTCTGATACCCTGGTCACCTCTCATTTGTTAAACCCAATAATGCTTGGCTAGTGCCTGTTCTCACCATCTTGAAATACTTAATTTTTGAACAAGGGTCCCTTCTTTTTCCATTTTGCACTGGGTTCTGTAAATTATGTAGCCTACCCTGACTATGAGTATTCATAGGTGGTTTGTTTTCTTACTAAACCACAAGCTTCTAAAAACTTTAAACTGTACCCTGTTTACTTTTTAATTACATCTTGCAGCACAATGTCTATCACATTTTTGTTGTTCATTAGTAGCTAAATTGTGTCCAACTCTTTTGCAATCCCATGGATTGTAGGCCACTAGGCTCCTCTGTCCATGGGATCTCCCAGGTAAGAATACTGAAGTGGGTTGTCATTTCCTTTTCCAGGGGATTTTCTGGACCCAGGGATCATACCTGCATCTCCTGCATTGGCAGGCAGATTCTTTATCACTGAGTCACCTGGCTAGCCTTACAGCACAGTGTCTGTCAAACAGCATAAGGGATGCTCATTGCTGAATGAATTTTGACTGAAAACAAATATTCTTTCTGAACGTTATGATTTTGAAATTTTAAGAGGTAGCCTGGAGAAGGCAATGGCAACCCACCCAAGTACTCTTGCCTGGAAAATCCCATGGACGGAGGAGCCTGGTAGGCTGCAGTTCACGGGGACACAACTGAGGGACTTCACTTTCACTTTTCACTTTCATGCAATGGAAAAGGAAATGGCAACCCACTCCAGTGTTCTTGCCTGGAGAATCCCAGGGTTGGGAGAGCCTGGTGGGCTGCCATCTATGGGGTTGCACAGAGTCAGACACAACTGAAGTGACTTAGCACCAGCAGCAGCAGCAGCAGCCTGGGATAACAGAAAGCCCTGGGTTTGGAGTCAGTCACATTGATCTGCATGCCAATTCTTTATCTGCTACTTGCTAGCAGTGTAGGTGTTCAAAAAGTGTAGTGTCCAACTGGGACACTTGGGAGTGAAAGGAAATAACTAGCTGAGTTACCAACATAATAAACTGGCACCAACCTTGACAAAATGGGCTCTGGATACCATATAGCCATGTAGCCTTAATTACTTGCATAGGTAAGTCTCAGCTTCTGAATCTCAGCTTCTTCATCTGGAAAATGAATATAACTTCTGCTCTTGAGCAGTTGCTTTGGTTGGATGATGGATGGACAGAAAGCATCCAAAGAAGCAAAGGATGGAATTACTGACCTTGGTGATTCTTAATCATCAAGAGAAGAGAGCAAGATGGGTATGTTTGAAAGTAGGTAAGAGACTGTAAAGGATGTATTTGAGTAGGTTCTCATCTGACAGCCTAAGTTATAACTGTTCCTCTTCATTTAACATATAGTTAAAATGATGTAAGCACATGGGGAGGAGCACGAGCTCTGGAGTCAGCCTTCTAGGGACAAATACTGGCTCCTCTGGGCATTACTGACTGGGTTTGGATACGAGTTCTGCTACCTGTTAATTGTGGGCTGTTAAGGTTGGGAAGCCCACTGTGCTTCAGTTTCTTTGTAACGTTGAGATGGGAGTAGTATGTTTCTCAGAGAGCAATTTCAAAGATTAAATACATCAGAGACAGTCACAGAATATGGTCTGTGAGCTAGTGCCAGTTCATGACCTGTTTGTAACCAGGTCTGAAATAAGTACAGAAAATTCAAGAAAGGTAGAAACTCACAGCCATCTGCTGCTGCAGTGACGTCCATACTCAGGATGGGTGGGATCTTGAACAGCCCAGGGACCATTGTGAGTGTTGCACTTGCAGGGGGAGGTGCATGTGGCTGAGCTGCACACTAACTGTGCACAATGGATCAGTGATTAGGTTGCAATGGGCTGAAAATATAAAAGCTGACTCAATCTGAGATGTGAGAAGCACTACTTTAGAACAATACTGGATATGTAGTTAGCTCTACTACCTTCTTTGTTACCATATTTGTTACCATATTTATATTTAAAATTAGACCATAGTGGTAATTCCCTGTCAGTTGAATGGTTAAGACTCTGCACCTTCATTGCTGGTGCCATATGGGATGTTGATGCTGGTGCTCTGTGGACCACACTTTGCCAAGCAAGCACCTGGAGGAGAGGGCTCTGGACTGGGGTGTGTCCCCTTGGCTCTTAGGGGCTTCACCCTATGGGGACTGGGAGGAGGGTGTGAGCGGAGGACTAGACTGGGGTTCACTAAAGTGTGTGGCTCAGGGCAGAGGTCTCTTGCCCTGTTCTAAGGGCAACCTGGTCCCCTCTTTGCCCATGTCCTGATGCATCCATGGGCTCTGTTCTCACACT
>NW_011495084.1:141646-143224 GCF_000754665.1 Bison bison bison
ATATATATATCTGAATAACTGCTATCCACTTGAAACTAACATAATATTGTAAATCAACAATACTTAAATAAAAAAAATGATGCTAAGTTCTTCAAAAAAGTTTTAAAAAATAAAGGGATGAGATCCTGCTTGCAAATATGAATGTGGTGATACCCAGTGAGTTCACCTGGCCACCACTCCTCACCTGCACTCTGTAGGTGGGAGCTTGAGTTATCTTTCCTCATGTTACCTGCAGGACTCAGCCTAGCCATGCCTGCTGTATGTGTGTACACATGCACATGCACACAATTACAGGTAATCTTTGAGAGTCTGGGCACCACACATGAGCAGGAATGCATAGCACTCTCTGCCTTTATTGATGTCCCTGTACCTACCATGACCCTCCAGTCCCCTGCCATCTCTATGGGAGGCAGAGGAAAGCTGGCAGCTCGGGTATGAATGTGCCATTCCCATCCAGTGGACAAGGACCACAAAGAACTGTTGGGAGGCAATCCTCAATGCATATGCTTACCTACTGTTAACTATAAACAAAAATAAATGGAATGTCGAGAAAACATGTGATGCTCTTTTTCAAACTCATGTAGGAGATAGGGTTTTAAGTTTAAGTTTATTTTTTAAAATTTATTTTAATTGGAGGTTAATTACTTTATAATATTGTATTGGTTTTGCCATACATCAACATGAGTCCACCACAGGTATACACGTGTTCACCACCCCAAACCCCCTCCCTCCTCCCTCCCTGTACCATCCCTCTGGATCGTCCCAGTGCACCAGCCCCAAGTAACCAGTATCATGCATCAAACTTGGACTGGCAATTCATTTCATATATGATATTATACATGTTTCAATGCCATTCTCCCAAATTATCCCACCATCTCCCTCTCCCACAGAGTCCAAAAGACTGTTCTATATATCTGTGTCTCTTTTGCTGTTTCACATACAGGGTTATTGTTACAATCTTTCTAAATTCCATATATATGCGTTAGTATAAATTGCCAACATCCGCTGGATCATGGAAAAAGCAAGAGAGTTCCAGAAAAACATCTATTTCTGCTTTATTGACTATGCCAAAGCCTTTGACTGTGTGGATCACAAAAACTGTGGAAAATTATGAAAGAGATGGGAATACCAGACCACCTGATCTGCCTCTTGAGAAATTTGTATGCAGGTCAGGAAGAACAGTTAGAACTGGACATGCAACAATAGACTGGTTCCAAATAAGAAAAGGAGTACGTCAAGGCTGTATATTGTCACCCTGTTTATTTAACTTATATGCAGAGTACATCATGGGAAATGCTGGACTGGAAGAAACACAAGCTGGAATCAAGATTGCCGGGAGAAATATCAATAACCTCAGATATGCAGATGACACCATCCTTATGGCAGAAAGTGAAGAGGAATTCAAAAGCTTCTTGATGAAAGTGAAAGTGGAGAGTGAAAAAGTTGGCTTAAAGCTCAACATTCAGAAAACGAAGATCATGGCATCTGGTCCCATCACTTCATGGGAAATAGATGGGGAAACAGTGGAAACAGTGTCAGACTTTATTTTTCTGGGCTCCAAAATCACTACAGATGGTG
>NW_011495084.1:143378-145150 GCF_000754665.1 Bison bison bison
AGACAGCCCTTGGACTGCAAGGAGATCCAACCAGTCCATTCTGAAGGAGATCAGCCCTGGGATTTCTTTGGCAGGAATGATGCTAAAGCTGAAACTCTAGTACTTTGGCTACCTCATGGGAAGAGTTGACTCATTGGAAAAGACTCTGATGCTGGGAGGGATTGGGGGCAAGAGGAGAAGGGGACGACAGAGGATGAGATGGCTGGATGGCATCACTGACTCGATGGACCTGAGTCTCAGTGAACTCTGGGAGTTGGTGATGGACAGGGAGGCCTGGCATGCTGCGATTCATGGGGTCGCAAAGACTTGGACATGACTGAGTGACTGTTCTGATCTGATCTGATACTGTATTGCTGTTTTTATTTCTGGCTTACTTCACTCTGTAGAATGGCTCCAGTTTCATCCACCTCATTAGAACTGATTCAAATGTATTCTTTTTAATGGCTGAGTAATACTCCATTGTGTATATGTACTGCAGATTTCTTACCCATTCATCTGCTGATGGACATCTAGGTTGCTTCCATGTCCTGGCTATTATAAATAATGCTGCAATGAACATTGGGGTACATGTGTCTCTTTCAATTCTAGTTTCCTCAGTGTGTATGCCCAGCGGTGGGATTGCTGGGTCATAAGGCAATTCTATTTCCAGTTTTTTAAGGAATCTCCACATTGTTCTGCATAGTGGCTGTACTAGTTTGCATTCCCACCAACAGTGTGAGAGGGTTCCCTTTTCTCCACATCCTCTCCAGCATTTATTGCTTGTAGACTGTTGGATTGAAGCCATTCTGACTGACGGGAAATGGTACAGCATTGTGGTTTTGATTTGCATTTCTCTGATAATGAGTAATGTTGAGCATCTTTTCATGTGTTTGTTAGCCATCTGTATGTCTTCTTTGGAGAAATGTCTATTTAGTTCTTTGGCCTATTTTTTGATTGAGTCATTTATTTTTCTGTAATTGACCTGCAGGAATTGCTTGTATATTTTTCAGATTAGTTGTTTGTCAGTTGCTTCATTTGCTATTATTTTCTCCCATTCTGAATGCTGTCTTTGCACCTAGCTTATAGTTTCCTTTATTGTGCAGAAGCTTTTAAGCTTTATTAGGTCCCATTTTGGAGAAGGCAATGGCAACCTACTCCAGTACTCTTGCCTGGAAAATCCCATGGACCGAGGAGCCTGGTAGACTGTAGTCCATGGGGTCACTAGGAGTCGCTTTTCACTTTTCACTTTCATGCATTGGAGAAGGAAATGGCAACCCACTCCAGTGTTCTTGCCTGGAGAATCCCAGGGACAGGGGAGCCTAGTCGGCTGCCGTCTAAGGGGTCGCACAGAGTCAGACACGACTGAAGTGACTTAGCAGCAGCAGGTCCCATTTATTTATTTTTGCTTTTATTTCCAAAATTCTGGGAGATGGGTCATAGAGGATCCTGCTGTGATTTATGTCAGAGAGTGTTTTGCCTATGTTCTCCTCTAGGAGTTTTATATTTTCTGGTCTTATGTTTAGATCTTTAATCCATTTTGAATTTATTTTTGTGTATGGTCTTAGAAAGTGTTCTAGTTTCATTCTTTTACAAGTGGTTGACCAGTTTTCCCAGCACCACTTGTTAAAGAGATTGTCTTTAATCCATGGTATATTCTTGCCTCCTTTGTCAAAGATAAGGTGTCCATAGGTTTGTGGATTTATCTCTGGGCTTTCTATTTTGTTCCATTGATCTATATTTCTGTCTTTGTGCCAGTACCATACTGTCTTGATGACCGTGGCTTTGTAGTAGAG
>NW_011495084.1:145250-145515 GCF_000754665.1 Bison bison bison
GGCAGGTTGTTTCCTCCAGTTCCATTCTTCTTTCTCAAGATTGCTTTGGCTATTTGAGTTTTTTTTTGTATTTCCATACAAATTGTGAAAGGATTTGTTCTAGCTCTGTGAAAAATACCGTTGGTAGCTTGATAGGGATTGCATTGAATCTATATATTGCTTTGGGGAGTATACTCATTTTCACTATATTGATTCTTCTGATCCATGAACATGGTATATTTCTCCATCTATTAGTGTCCTCTTTGATTTATTTCACCAGTGTTTT
>NW_011495084.1:146575-147559 GCF_000754665.1 Bison bison bison
CAATTCTTTGGCACTCAGCTTTCTTCACAGTCCAACTCTCACATCCGTACATGACCACAGGAAAAACCATAGCCTTGACTAGACAGACCTTTGTTTGCAAAGTAATCTCTCTGCTTTTGAATATGCTATCTAGGTTGGTCATAACTTTCCTTCTAAGGAGTAAACATCTTTTAATTTCATGGCTGAAATCACCATTTGCAGTGATTTTGGAGCAAAAAAAAAAATAAGTCTGATACTGTTTCCACTGTTTCCCCATCCATTTCCCATGAAGTGATAGGACCAGTTGCCATGATCTTCGTTTTCTGAATGTTGAGTTTTAAGACAACATTTCCACTCTCCTCTTTCACCTTCATCAAGAGGCTTTTTAGTTCCTCTTCATTTTCTGCCTTAAGGGTGATGTCATCTGCATATTTGAGGTTATTGAGATTTCTCCCCGAAATCTTGATTCCAGCTTGTGTTTCTTCCAGTACAGCATTTCTCATGATGTACTCTGCATATAAGTTAAATAAGCAGGGTGACAATATACAGCCTTGGCGTACTCCTTTTCCTATTTGGAACCAGTCTGTTTTTCCATGTCCAGTTCTAACTGTTGCTTCCTGACCTGCATATAGGTTTCTCAGGAGGTAAGTCAGGTGGTCTGGTATCCCCATCTCTTTCAGAATTTTCCACAGTTTATTGTGATCCACACAGTCAAAGGCTTTGGCATAGTCAATAAAGCAGAAATAGATTTTTTTTTTTGTGGAATTCTCTTGCTTTTTCGATGATCCAGCGGATGTTGGCCATTTGATCTCTGGTTCCTCTGCTTTTTCTAAAACCAGCTGGAACATCTGGAAGTTCATGGTTCACGTATTGCTGAAGCCTGGCTTTGAGAATTTTGAACATTACTTTACTAGCGTGTGAGATGAGTGCAATTATGTGGTAGTTTGAGCATTCTTTGACATTGCCTTTCTTTGGGGATTGGAATGAAAACTGACCTTTTCCAGT
>NW_011495084.1:147659-149976 GCF_000754665.1 Bison bison bison
GGGATTGGAATGAAAACTGACCTTTTCCAGTCCTGTGGCCACTGCTGGGTTTTCCAAATTTGTTGGCATATTGAGTGCAGTACTTTCACAGCATCATCTTTCAGTGTTTGAAATAGCTCCACTGGAATTCCATCACCTCCACTAGCTTTGTTCGTAGTGATGCTTTCTAAGATCCAACTGACTTCACATTCCAGGATGTCTGGCTCTAGGTAAGTGATCACATCATCGCGATTATCTTGATTCCAGGGTAGCTCTCCTCATAAGACTTTTTTGCTCAATCAACAGAGCACACCAGCACAACTGTAATTGTAATTTATGGGGCTGTGATTTTGTCCCAACTTTCATCCACGGCACCCCCAGTGAGTGGCAGCCACTTTGGATCTGCCAAAATCACTGGTTTACAAGCCTGGCTACACAGTAGAATCACCTCAGGGGTTTTTCTGATGCCCAGCCACTCCTCTAACTCTGGGATCAGGATCACTAGAGGGAGAGGTGATCCTAATGAGCAGAGGGTTGGCAAACCCCTGGTCCATCAGAGGACTCTCATCTTCTGCACACATTGATTATAGATAGCAGTGACCTGAAACCTAAACCAATCAGCATAAAATGAGGTGCAACAACAACAGTGGTCTAAAGATACATATGTATCTTAATCCCTGGAATCTGTGAAAAATACCTAATATGGTGAATGATGTAAGTAAGGATATCCAGAGGAGGAATTCATCCTAGATTATCTGGGTGGATCCTAAGTGTCATAACATGTATCCTTATAAGAGAGGCTCAGAGACCTTAGAGGTAGACAAGTGGAGGAGAGGTGATGTGATGGTGGAGCAGAGAGAGATGCAGCTGGAAGTCAAGGAAAGCCAACAGCCACTGGAAGATGGAAGAGGAGGATCTCTGGTAGAGCCTCCAGAGGGAGTGTGGGCCTACCTGCCCCCTGATTTCAGACTTCTGGCCTCCAGAACTGTAGGAGAATAAATGTGTCTTGTGTTAAGAAATAAATGAGAATTCCATCTTCCTGACATCCTCACCAACACTTGGTTTTGTCAGTCTTTTTAATCATAGCTATTCTAATGGATGTGTAGTGGTATCTCATTTAGTTTGAATTTTCTTAATGGCTAGTGATGTTGAACATTTCTGTATTTGTTTGTTTGCCATGAAGATTTTCTCTTGAATTGTTTTTTATTATAGTTTATATGATTTAGCATACACTATAGTGGACAGTTAATTAATTTATACAAATTTAACTATTTTGTTGAGAACAAATTATAAAGACTATATAAAAATAAAGCATCTTTCAGTTTACACTTTTTATTATAAAACAACATACTGAATGCATTCTTAATGAACTCTATTGTATGTCCCTTCCTTTATTAGGCACTAACATTTGGAGCAATGGGGCTGAGTCAGACTTCATATCAGATGCAACATAAAGTCTCTTCATTTATTCTGTTTCTGTTGGAGCACAGAGGGTGTAATGACAATGAGGAGAAGGACATAAATGGCATGTTTTGCAATATTGGGGCATTTTTGAAATGGGTTGCTCTGAAAATCATTATTTCATCTTGGATAGCTCTCCTTCCAGTTTTTCAGGTTCAGAAGGCTAAAATTTTTCATTCTGAACTGTTCAACTTTTTGTGTTTTCAGAGCCACAAAATTGACTTTTTGTTTAAAACTGTGGGTCTTTCAGATCCATCTACGAGCCAAGTAAAATAAATGTTTTAATACACAAGGAACATTGAAACTCTCACAAATATGTGCTGAAATTATGACTCATAATAGGCTGGTGACTGTTGAGTAGACAGCATGCTGCTTACCTCTCCATGGGCATCATACATGGACACATGAGGTACCCTTATTTCCTGATCTCCCCAGGTGTGCTGTACCATTGTAAAGGGGACATTGTCTTGTTTCAGTAATAACCTCTTATAAACATATTTAATATTGTTCTTACATATATTTAAAAACTATATTTAAGAACACATATCCTTGCATAGGTTTTTGCTGCTGTTGTTAAAGAACTGACTGTTAAGATCATGGATCAGTCTAAGAAATTTTGAACCAAGCAGATTCACATTCATTATTTCACTGAATTTTATTTCAACTCTAGACAAAATAAAATTCACACTTTAGCAGGTTAAAACTCATTTTAAATGTACTATCTGAATAAAAGATTTTTTTTTTTTTTCAAATTGCTCCAGGCTGTTGTGAAGAACAAGGACTCAGGATGTGAGATTTGGATGGAATCTTTAAGCCCATCTAGTTGAGCCTCCTCAGCTAACAGCAGACTGAAATTACCTTATGAAATCTCACAGCA
>NW_011495084.1:150076-150725 GCF_000754665.1 Bison bison bison
GGTTTCTCAGGAGGAAGGTAAGGTGGTCTGATGCTCCCATCTCTTTAAGAACTGTCCACAGTTTGTTGTGATCCACAGTCAAAGGCATTAGTGTGGTCAGTAAAGCAGAAGTAGACGTTTTTCTGAACAGAGATCATATGGCCCACAAAGCCTGGAAATGTTTTGACTTCCTGACTGTTTACAGGAAAACTCTGCCCACCCTGCCCTAGGGCTCTGCTGTTCTAAGCGTGGCATGCGGGCCACCAGTGTCAGATTGCCCTGCGAGGCTTTTAGAACACGGAATCTTGTCTCTACCCTAGACCCACTGACTCAGAATCTCCAGATCCCAGGTGAGTCCTGCTCACAGTGCAGTCAGAGAAGCGCTAGTTTAGAGGCCCTGATCAGTCCGCCTGCGGTTGCACCCTCCCCAGGGGCAGGCCACCAGGGAGGACCAGGGGGTGAGGCCACCTGGAGCCCCGCCCCCTCCAGGCTGTGCTCTGAGCACCTGTACCCCAGAACCCCTGCTCCCAGAGCCAGTGCCCGCCTCCCTCCCAGGGCCCATGTCCCAGCCCGAAAGGAGGTCACTATACAGCTGTTTATGGGCAGGTAGAGTGTGGCCTGAGCTTGGACTTTAAGGCTGGGGGTCTCTTGCTTGAGCAGCAGATTCCTC
>NW_011495084.1:150825-151203 GCF_000754665.1 Bison bison bison
TTTATCTCTCACATCCATACATGACCAATGGAAAAACCATAGCCTCGACTAGATGGACCTTTGTTGGCAAAGTAATGTCTCTACTTTTAATATGCTGTTTAGTAACTTTTGGTAATTATGTGCTTCCTATTCAGTGTGTTATTTCTGCAGTCATTTTGATAAGTTTCATTTTTCTAGGAGTAGCTCTGTTTCCTCTGAGTTTTTGAGCTTGATTGGCATAAATTTATTCACAACATCTTATATGTTTAGTCTTTGCAGCATCTCCAACTGTGTTCTTTTGGCTTTTTAATTTTCTTTGAGCCTTCTTTTTTTATGAATAATCTTGCATAAATTTTTCCTGTTTTCAAAGAATCAACTTTTTGTTTGATTGCTGCTCTT
>NW_011495084.1:151303-151706 GCF_000754665.1 Bison bison bison
GTCCTTGTTACCCCTGTTTTGTATTTTAGTTGGGGGGTTTAAAATGTTATAAGTATGTGTGTAATCAGTAATTTTCAAATAAAAGCCCTCCCCGAGTACTGGAATATTTTCTGACATGTGTTGCTGGCTGGTTCTCTGGGATGCAGACTGGGATGCAGTTTAGTGCTGGGATGAGTATCAGGGGATGCCCTTGGGATCAACACTTGTGGCATCAGGAGGGAATAAACAGGATAGGGCAGAGGGAAAGATCAAGATGCATCACTGGCCAGACGACCTTAACTGACCCCATGGAGAGCTGGAGTGAAGATGGCCCTTCAGGGTTATCCTGACATGTCCAGTGGCCAGGTATTTATACCTCCACCCGGATGGGACATTGCAGAGAAGCTGCCCCCAGAAGACCTAG
>NW_011495084.1:151920-152354 GCF_000754665.1 Bison bison bison
ACCAAGTGACTTCTCTAAAATGAAAACTGATGATTGTGGACTTTGGCAACACTTCACTTCCTCTGTGTCCTGATTATACACTGAGAAAACCGATATCTCTTCCAGTTCAGTTAGAATTTGGTAGAGTTCAAGAACTCCAAGGCCTGGCAGAGAGCTGTCCTATTATTGGGTATCATCTTCCATTTTAGAGAAGTCACTTGGTTGAGTCCTTGTTAAAGCTTTTGATTCCCTTTCATTCTTGGGACCTACTATCCACAGGTGACATTTCTATAGGACCTATAACTTCTTTGCCGCACAAATTAAACACCAGGATATTTCGTACATATATGCCAGTGTTTCAGTGCTTGTCAGTCAGAGTTTTTAAAATATAAAAGCAACAACCAGATATTAACATCTGTTGTGTCCCTTTTATGTGTGAAAATGAGAAACCCTGT
>NW_011495084.1:152454-152846 GCF_000754665.1 Bison bison bison
ATATTCTTGCCTCCTTTGTCAAAGATAAGGTGTCCATAGGTTTGTGGATTTATCTCTGGGCTTTCTATTTTGTTCCATTGATCTATATTTCTGTCTTTGTGCCAGTACCATACTGTCTTGATGACCGTGGCTTTGTAGTAGAGCCTGAAGCCAGGCAGGTTGTTTCCTCCAGTTCCATTCTTCTTTCTCAAGATTGCTTTGGCTATTTGAGTTTTTTTTTTGTATTTCCATACAAATTGTGAAAGGATTTGTTCTAGCTCTGTGAAAAATACCGTTGGTAGCTTGATAGGGATTGCATTGAATCTATATATTGCTTTGGGGAGTATACTCATTTTTCACTATATTGATTCTTCTGATCCATGAACATGGTATATTTCTCCATCTATTAGTGT
>NW_011495084.1:152946-153999 GCF_000754665.1 Bison bison bison
CGCACAGAGTCGGACACGACTGAAGTGACTTAGTAGCAGCAGCAGCAGCAGGAGAGCTGAGGGGTTGCAGAGATCATCCAATGTGAAAATCCTGGAAATGTATTTCCTGGTCCTCTATAGGAAACCTCTGCCCACTCTGCCCCAGAGCTCTGCTATTCTAAGTGTGGCATGTGGACCAGCAGCATAGGCTGGCCTGGGAGGCAGTTGGAATCTTGTCTCTACCCCAGACCCACTGACTCAGAATCTCTGGATCCCAGGTGAGCCCTGCTCACAGTACAGTACAGTCAGAGAAGCGCTGGTTTAGAGGCCCTGCTCCGTCCTCCTGTGGTTGCACACTCCCCAGGGGCAGGCAGAGAGGGGTAGGGGCATGGCCACCTGGAGCTCCACCCCCTCCAGGTCGTGCTCTGAGCACCTGGAGCCCAGAATCCTGCTTCCAGCGGCAGTGCAGGCCTCTTCCTGGGGCCCACGCCCCAGCTCGACAGGTGGTCAAGATACAGCTGTTTATCTAATTGTTTTTAGGTTGGACATTGATGTTGTGGTTATTTTAAAACATCTTTGTGTTTTAGAGATTGGGGCTAAGTCTGTCCCACTATCTGTTCCTTATGGCCTGTAAGCTAAGAACAGTTTTTATATTAATATTTTTAAATGGTTGAAAGAATCCAAAGAAGAATATTTGTCTCATAGGAAAATTATATGAAATTCAAATTTCAGTGTTCAAAAATAAGGTTTTATTGGAGCATAGCCAATGCTCCAATAAATCCCATTGTACTTGAAGGCTTGGGGTGCTCTTGCTTGAGCAGTGGATTCCTCAGAGCATAGAGAGGGTCAGAGCCAGGTGTGGGAAGAACAGGGGGAGGGCTGGGGGCTGGGGCGGGCCTTCCCTCTACTGTCCTCCCTTCTGGCTTCAAACTCCGAGGTCCAGGAATCCCAGCCTACTAGGTGGTTATGAAGGTGCACTTGACAATGTGTTAGCTTGACTTTTAACTTTTAAATTTTAAATATATAGAATGGGCTTCATTTATACTCTTGACCCAGGGCCCACAGATATGAGTG
>NW_011495084.1:154099-154762 GCF_000754665.1 Bison bison bison
TTTCTCTTTCTGTTTTCTCATTATTAGTGTATAGGAATGCAAGGGATTTCTGTGTGCTGATTTTATATCCTGCAACTTTACTATATTCATTTTTGAAGTTAAAAAATATATAATATAATTTTAAGTTTAAAATATTTCTGATTCTAGGCTTCAGTTCAGTTCAGTCATTGAGTCATGTCCGACTCTTTGTGACCCCATGAATTGCAGCACGCCAGGCCTCCCTGTCCATCACCAACTCCCAGAGTTCACTCAAACTCATGTCCATTGAGTTGATGATGCCATCCAGCCATCTCATCCTCTGTCGTCCCCTTCTCCTCCTGCCCCCGATCCCTCCCAGCATCAGTATCTTTTCTATTGAGTCAACTCTTTGCATGAGGTGGATAAAGTATTGGAGATTCAGCTTCAACATCAGTCCTTCCCATGAACACCCAGGATCGATCTCCTTTAGAATTAACCAGTTGGATCTCCTTGCAGCCCAAGGGACTCTCAAGAGCCTTCTCCAACACCACAGTTCAAAAGCATCAATTCTTTGGCACTCAGCTTTCTTCACAGTCCAACTCTCACATCCGTACATGACCACAGGAAAAACCATAGCCTTGACTAGACAGACCTTTGTTTGCAAAGTAATCTCTCTGCTTTTGAATATGCTATCTAGGTTGGTCA
>NW_011495084.1:154862-155251 GCF_000754665.1 Bison bison bison
TTTAGAGATTTGGGGCTAAGTCTGTCCCACTATCTGTTCCTTATGGCCTGTAAGCTAAGAACAGTTTTTTTATTAATATTTTTAAATGGTTGAAAGAATCCAAAGAAGAATATTTGTCTCATAGGAAAATTATATGAAATTCAAATTTCAGTGTTCAAAAATGAGGTTTTATTGGAGCATAGCCATCCTCATTCACTAATATTTGTCTGTGGCTGCCTTTGTGCTCCACTAGGAGAGCTGTACTCTTGCCTAGAAAATCCCATGGATGGAAGAGCCTGGTAGGCTGCAGTACATGGGATCGCTAAGAGTCAGACACGACTGAGTGACTTCACTTTCACTTTTCACTTTCATGCATTGGAGGAGGAAATGGCAACCCACTCCAGGGTTCT
>NW_011495084.1:157306-157698 GCF_000754665.1 Bison bison bison
ATACAGTTGTTTGTGGGACAGGAAGAGGGAGGCCTGAACTTGGACTTGGAGGCTGGGGGTGCTCTTGCTTGAGCAGCAGATTCCTCAGGGCACAAACAGGGTCAGAGCCAGAGGTGGGAAGAGCAGGGGGAGGGCTGAGGGCTGGGTTGGCCCCTGTCTCTGCTGTCCTGCCTTCTGGCTTGGAGCTGTGTCCAGAATCCCATTCTGCCAGTTATTAATAGTTAGGAAGGTATACTTGACAATTTTGTTTGACTGATTTATAACTTTTAAATATTTAAGCACGTAGTATGGGCTTCATTTATACTCTTGACCAGGGACCACAGATGTGAGTGACAGGTCTGTTAAATGCTTCTCAAAGTGTGTTCAGAGGACCCCCTCCATCAAAAACCACT
>NW_011495084.1:157798-160487 GCF_000754665.1 Bison bison bison
AACTGGAGAACGAGTCTTTGAAGGGAGGTCTGGGCAGCCCATCTTCATGTTATGCAACAGCATGTGTCACAGTTCCAGACATGGGTGATTAGGCTGTGCTGTGGGGGAAACTCTTGGTGACCGACATGTAAGTCAAAACGATGATTTAGTGATTCTTCTCAGTGCCCTTTGGTCCAGAAAAAGTAGAGAAGAAGGTCCATGTAGAGGAACTAGCCCCATCTCTAGGCTCAGCCCAATTGTCACCCCTGCTAGGAAGTCACCTTAAGATTAATCCTTGTCCTAGGTAACTTGGATTTCTGCAATACCCTGACCACCTCTCATTTGTTAATCTGAACCATCTTTGGCTAGTGTCTTGCTGTCACCATCTTGAGATACTTCATTTTTAAACAAGCGTCCCTGTTCTTTCCATTTTGCACTGGATCCTATAAATTATGCAACCTGTCCTAACTATGAGTATTCATAAGCATTCTGTTTTCTTATAAAACTAAGTGAGAAAAAGACTTTAAACTATGCCCTATTCACTTTTTAATTCCATCTCCCAGCACAGAATGTGTCACATAGCTGGTGCTTCATAAATGTTTGCTGAATGCATGGATGAATGAATGGTATCTGAGAACAAACCTTCCTTCACAACTTCATAATTTTGAAGTTTTAAGAGGTAGCCTGGGATAACAGAAAGCCCTGGTTTTGGAGTCAGTCAGTCACAGATCTGCATGCCAGTTCTTTCTCTACTACTCACTGGCAGTGTGAGCACCCGAAGAATGTACTGTCCAGAGTGGGACACTTGAGAGTGAAAGGAAAGCAATAACCAGCCAAGGTGCCAGGAAAATAAACTGGCACCATCCTTGACAAAATGGACTCTGGTCACCCCATAGCCATGTAGCCATAGTTACATGCTTGGATAAGTGTCTCAACCTCTGAATCTCAGCTTCATCTGGAAAATGAATATAGTTTCTGTACTTCCGTTCTTTGGTTGGGACGATGGATGGACCAAGAGCATCCAAAGGCACAAGGTGGAATCATTGACCTTGGTGATTCCTAATTACCAGGAGAGGAGAGCAAGATGGATGTGGATGAAGGTAGGTTTGTAGATTGTAGATGTATTT
The DNA here is from genome assembly GCF_000754665.1 of Bison bison bison. Lineage (NCBI taxonomy): Eukaryota > Metazoa > Chordata > Mammalia > Artiodactyla > Bovidae > Bison > Bison bison. The sequence goes on from NW_011495084.1 coordinate 158,905, forward strand.
GAGGAGGTCCTCATTTAATGGCCTAAACCAAACTGTTTGTCCTTCACAGATAAAAATGGAATATGCACACGAGGAGCACATGCTCTGGAATCAGGCTTTCAGGGACAATTACTGGTTCCTCTGGGCACTGACTGGGATTGGTTACGATTCTGCTAGCTGCTCACTGTGGGCTCTTAAGATTAGGAAGCCCACTGTGTCTCAGTTTCTTTGATAGTGGAAGTGAGGTTAGTACAATTCTCAGAGGGTTGTTGCAAATGTAACTGTGACAGTGATACAACAGTATGGTCTGTGGGCTAGCGCTAGTCTATGACCAGTTTGTAACTATGTTAGAAATAAGTACAGGAAATTCAAGAAAACTAGACACGTGCAGCCACCTGTTATTGCTGTGATGTCTACACTCAGGAGGGGTGGGATCCTGAACAGCCCAGAGACCAGTGTGACTGTTGCACTTTTAGAGGGAAGGTGCACATGACTGAGCTGAGCACTAGCCGTGCTCAGTGGATCATTGATTAGGTTGCAATGGTCTGAAAATGTAAAATTACAAAAAACTGATTCTTAACCCCAGACAGGTGCGAAACACTGCTTTTGAACTATGCTGGATTTGTGATTAGCGCCCCATCAGTACTACCCTCTCCAGCACTGCCTTCTTTATTAATTGTTCCCATCATATTTATGTTTAAAATTAGACCACACAGGTTTTCAAAAGGCCCTATTATATATTATCAATATTTTTAATAGCATTAGAAAGTTAGAAATAATTAAATTTCTGTTCAAGTTTGGAGGGTTTTTTTTTTTCAAGTCTAAAAACAATACTATGCTTATATTTATACTGATACTATTTTTGAATCAGCAGCACAGTCCTAATGTTGAAGAAGGTCCCAGGAAACACAACAGACCATTTTAAAGCCTTCAGAGTTTTTTAAACACAGGTTTTATGTGTAACCTGTTAATTTTCCTTTAAAAACAGCAAGAATGTGGATTAACTCAGCTTTTGTTTTTTAAACCTAATGTAGTAAGGAAAAAAAAATTTTTTTCCCAAAAACTAAAACAGCAATGTTTGCTGAAAAGCTGGGAGAAATACATAGTTTTTTTTAATTTAGAACTAAAAAATAACATTACTAGAAGGAATAAATGCCTGAGTTCAATGAGACCTCTATCTATACTCCAGGCCCAAATGACTTGCCTTAGGATTGAAAATTAGGATTGTGTGATTTTTTAAGAACAAAGATTAAGACTTAGATACACTGAGTATGTTTTACATGAAGTTTACTTTGGATGGTTTTGACTAAATTCACTCTTCACTCAGCAAACATGCTAACAATTATCCATTCTAATTGCTGGAAGCTTTGGGTATTCCAAAACAGTGTTTAATTCAAAAGCTAATAATATTTAATTATGGAGGACATTATGTAAAAAATATTTTTAAAATTAAATTTTGCAGACTACCTAGACAAAAATTGAATCTCTGAGATGGAGTTCATATTACATTAGAAATATTGTAATAAGTAGTGATAAACAGAGGACTGAAGGTTTTTAAACCCTACATTTTACAACAATAAAATTTTTAAAAATCCAGGAGTTTA
>NW_011495084.1:160587-162890 GCF_000754665.1 Bison bison bison
TCTCACAGCAATATAATAGTTTTCTGTGCAAATCTCTAAAACACAAGGGTGTTTTAAAATAACCACAGTATCAAATGCCCCACCTAAAAACAATTAGCAATAATTTTTATCATAATCAAATACCCATTTATATATATAACAATTTGAATATATATTATATATAATAATTTGAATTTATAATTATTTCATAGAAGATAGATTCGCTATCATCTTAATATATAATCACTGTCTAATCTGTCCTTTTATCCTTTACTTGTCCCACAGTAGCTGAGTCCTGCTCTGTAAACGTTGTCATACTACATTTCACCAGTAGATGGCACTGCTAATTGTGGGGAAGAAAGATGCTTGTTACCATTCAGATTCCGGCTTCAACTTCCCCAGGAGTTCTGATTCAGTTTGTCTGGGTAGGACTTCCCATCTTCTCCAAGTAGTTTGGAAGAGTTTGTTAGACTTTGAGAAACAAAGTATAAGGCCCTCATTTGCCTCAAACTGGGATTGTTAAATTTTCTAATGGGGCTTTATTTTGATACAGGAATGGGAATTAGAAAAAAATATTATAGTCTAGTAACAAGCAGGAGAAAAAGGTATAATTAGAAGACTTTATAACAACAAGAACTTTAACTTGTTTAAAAAAGTATAATTTAAAGACTTTATAACAACAAGAACTTTAACTTGTTTAAAAAAAGCAGTGTGTTGAATATATCAGCACTGCATATGAAGTACAAACCCTCAGGTCCAATTAGAATTCTGTTAGCCTGGAGTCAAAAGACCCTCATCTCACACAAATGGCCTGTGTAGTCTTGGGTAAATCACATGACATCCTCAGATACCAATGGAAATAAACAGCTCAGAGACATCCCTCTCCCACTCCCCGTGGACTGGGTCCTCTGCGGCTGGGTGAACTGGTTGTATTTAAGCAGGTGGGAGGACACAATATTGAGATTTGGAGTATGACTGTAATTATGATCTCACTTGTACTCTCAGGTTGATGATTTTTTTAACTTCTTTTTCTAGATGAATTATACAAAATATGCCAAAGTCAGAAACTAATTTTATTGAGTAATTATATATTTTTAATAGCTTATGTTTATAGCAGGATTGGGCTGGAGGGAAGAAGGGAAGATTACTGGCAGAAAGATGGCAAATTGCACAGAAAACCATTACATTGCTATGAGATTTCATAATGTGATATAAGTTTGCTGTTAACTGAGGAAGGGTCAACTAAATGGGCTTAAAGATTCCATCCAAATTTCACATCCTAAGTCCTCATCCTTCACAACAGACTGGAGCAAGTTTTGAAAATGTTTTTATTCAGATAGTACATTTATAATGAGTTTTAACATAGATCATTTGTGCAAATAGATTAAATTTGCTTTTTTCTTAAACAGAAAATTATAAAAAATAAGGGTCTCCATTATTTAACACTAAAAATTGTTGACCTAGTAAAGATGACAGGAGCTTTTCATGTTACTTACCTCTTTAAAAAAAAAATTGTTTGACATAAAAATTTTTCCTTTATTGTGCATTGAACCTGGACTGGCATCTCATTTCATACATGATATTTTACATGTTTCAATGCCATTCTCCCAAATCTTCCCACCCTCTCCCTCTGTACAGGTTCAATGCACAATACTGGATGCTTGGGGCTAGTGCACTGGGACGACCCAGAGGGATGGTATGGGGAGGGAGGAGGGAGGAGGGTTCAGGATGCAGAGCACATGTATACCTGTGATGGATTCATTTTGATATTTGGCAAAACTAATATAATTATGTAAAGTTTAAAAATAAAATAAAATTAAAAAAAAATTTTCCTTGAAATTGGAATGTATTGAGCTTTTTATGCATGATACACAGAGTCAACAGGCTATTTTCAATTTTTGCGCTCATATATTTATTTATAATTGCAAATTGCATACAAATGATGTCTTCCTTTGTGTAAACTGTTAGCTAATGTCACGATTATCAGTGCCATCTACTGGTATTAAGTAGTATGATGACATTTACAGAGTGCAGGATACTGAGCTACTGCGGGACAGGGAAAGGATAAAAGGACAGATTAAACAGTGATTATATATTGACGAAAAGGGTATTTGATGATGTTAAAATTATTTGTAATTGTTTTTAGGTTGGACATTGATGTGGTTATTTTAAAACATCTTTGTGTTTTAGAGATTTGGGGCTAAGTCTGTCCCACTATCTGTTCCTTATGGCCTGTAAGCTAAGAACAGTTTTTTTATTAATATTTTTAAATGGTTGAAAGAATCCAAAGAAGAATATTTGTCTCATAGGAAAATTATATGAAA
>NW_011495084.1:162990-164306 GCF_000754665.1 Bison bison bison
CAGGAGCACGTGTAATGGTGGAGTGTGTGGGGAGGAGCTGCCCTGAGGAGCTGGAAGCATCAGGAGAAGAGAGGGAGGTCCCAGGTCAGAGGAAGGTGCTGACTATGATCTCACTCCCTTCCTGCTTCTCTCCTGATTCTCCTCACAACCTGGCCTGACCCCACCCCCGGAGCTGGCTGCAGGGAGAAGCTGCCAGAACAGGGCAGGGTGTCCTCCTACCGACCATGGAGCTCTCGGGGGGTGCCCTGCAGAAGGAAGGAGCTGAGTCAGGGGAATTAAGAGCAAAGGGGCTGCAGGAGCCTGGAGGGACCTCAACGGACCCACCAGGGAGTCAGGCTGAAGCCACTGAGCAGGTCTTTGGGCAGGGAGACCTCCTGGTCCTTCGGGACACAGGAGGAGCGGGGACAGACTGTGTGGTCCCAGCTGCCTGGGCTCAGAGCCTGCATCTGTCAGTTACAAGTCTATGACATTGATCAAGATCCTAAAGTGCTGTAAGATGGGGCTTCTAATACCCTCTGAGCTTGTGTTAAAATTAAACATGATAGTCTTTTGTTCAGGCCCGTGACACTGGCAGAATGAGCAAGTGTCGCAGTCTTCATACTGCCAGGAATTTCTGTAGCCACCGACAAGCCCAGAAGCGGCTGGTAAGTAGTACAAGAAACCCCATTTGGGCACAGCCCTGAAGGCCAACCCTTTTGGAGGCACTTCTCAAGCCAAGAGAATTGTGTTCAAAAAGTAGAGGTTGAAGCCAACCAACCAAATTCTGCCATCAGGAAATTGTCAGGGTTCAGCTTATCAAGAATTGCAAAAAATCACAGCCTTTGTACCCAGTGATGGTTGCATGAATTCTATTGAGGAAAATTATGACATTCTGGTTGCTGGATTTGGTTGCAAGGGTCATGCCATTGGTGACATTCCTGGATTCTGTTTTAAGGTTGTCAAAGTAGCCAGTGTCTCTCTTTTGGCCTTATACAAAGGCAAGAAGGGAAGACCAAGATCATAAATTTGGATGATGAAGGCATGATAGTAATAAAATTTTATATACCAAAAAATAATTAAATGTGATAGTTAAGTAAAAACACATCCTGGCACATAGAGCAGAATAAGGGGCGGCTGCTGTTTATTGGGGCACTTATCACCTTACACCTCTGCACTTCTTGATGCTCGATATCATAGGCACTTGTTAATGGCTGTGCTCAGTCACGTCCAACTCTTTGCAACCCTATGACTGTAGCCTGCCAGGCCCCTCTGTTCATGGGATTCTCTAGGCAAGAATACTGGAGTGGGTTGCCATTTCCTCCTCCAGGCATCTTCCC
>NW_011495084.1:164406-166541 GCF_000754665.1 Bison bison bison
TTAAATATATAGAATGGGCTTCATTTATACTCTTGACCCAGGGCCCACAGATATGAGTGGCAGGTCTGTTTAATGCTTCTCAAAGTGTTCAGACGATCCCCCTGCATCATATCCAATGGGGGTGTTGGTTAAAAATTCAAATTTCCAGGCCCCACTTGTGTGACTCCCTCAATCAGATCTTTAGGGAATGGAGCCTACTGCTGCTGCTGCTGCTGCTAAGTTGCTTCAGTCGTGTCCGACTCTGTGTGACCCCATAGATGGCAGCCCACCAGGCTCCCCAGTCCCTGGGATTCTCCAGGCAAGAATGCTGGAGTGGGTTGCCATTTCCTGCTCTAGGAACCTATATTCTAACCCCTCCCCTGGTGACTTTGATCTACAGCAGAACTATAGGAAAACTTGTAATTAGGGTGAGGGGAGTGTGGAGAGGAGCAGGAAGCATCAAGGAGAAGAGAAGGAGGTCCCAGGTCAGAGGAAGGTGTCAACCATGAGCTCACACCTTCCTGCGTCTCTCCTGATTTTCTTCACAACTTAGCCTGACTCCACCCCTGGGAGCTGGCTGCAGGGAGAAGCTGCCAGAACGGGGCAAGGGTGTCCTCCTGCCGACCGTGGGGCTCTCGGGGGCTGCTCTGCAGAAGGAAGGACCTGAGTCAGGGGCAATAGGAGCAAAAGGGCTGCGGGCGCCTGGAGAGACCACACGGATACACCTGGGGGGCTCAGGCTGAAGCTGCTGAGCAGGTCTTTGGGCAGGTAGACCTCCTGGTCCTGCCGGGACACGGTGGAGCTGGAACAGAGGCTGCATATGTCAGTTAGGAGTTGAATGACGTTGATCAAGGTCCTTAAGCTCTGTGGGTTTGTCTCCTTGTCTGTAAGATGGGGATCCTAATACCTTCTGAGCTTGCATTAAAATTAAACGTGATAAAGTAAAAACACATCCTGCCTCACAAAGCAGAATAAGGGGCTGCTGCTGTTTATTGGGACACTTATTAGCTTACATGTCTGCACTTTCGGATGCTTGATATCATAGGCACTTGTCACTGGCTGTGCTCAGTCATGCATGACTCTTTGTGACCTTGTGACTGTAGCCCTCCAGGCTCATCTGTCTATGGGATTTTCCAGGCAAGAATACTGGACTGCGTAGCCATTTCCTCCTCCGGGGAGTCTTCCGGACTTAGGGATCTAACTCACGTCTCCTGTGTCTCCTGGATTGGCAGGTGGATTCTTTACCACTTAACCCAGGAAGCACCTGTCACTGGACGATAAGACCAATTTCTCAACCTCCCAGGGGGCGCTAGTGGTAAAGCATCTGCCTGCCAGTGCAGGAGATCTAAGAGACGTAGGTAGGGGAACAGCCCCTGGAGGAGGAAATGGCAACCTACTCTAAATATTCCTGCCTGGGAAATCCCATCCTCTGTCCACGGGGTCCCAGAGAGTCGTCACGACTGAGCACACACACACACACACACCTCAAACCCCAGGCACAGGAATGGTCCAGTCACAGGCATGTGCCAGACCTGTGCTTGGCCAGTGGCCTGGAGCTCCCTGAGCTTCCCTGGGCAGGAGCAGCTCCTGAAGTTCCTGCCGAGCTGCTCATCCTGTTACAGTTCCCAGAGTTTGCCTCCCAGCAAGCTCATAGGTTGTGCTGAACTAAGCACATATGGAGGATATAAAAAAAATGTACCTGGATGAAAAAACAGAGTAAACAGAGTGATTCTTCAGGAGCAGGAGTGTGCATTTCTGTGTGCAGGGTGTAGATGAGGTGCTCATAAGTTTGTGCTGACCTAACTGTGCAAAATTCTGAAAGAGATGGGAAGACCAGACCACCTGACTTACATCCTGAGAAACCTATATGCAGGTCAGGAAGCAACAGTTAGAACTGGACGTGGAACAACAGACTGGTTCCAAATAGGAAAAGGAGTACGCCAAGGCTGTATATTGTCACCCTGCTTATTTAACTTATATGCAGAGTACATCATGAGAAACGCTGGGCTGGAAGAAGCACAAGCTGGAATCAAGACTGCTGGGAGAAATATCAATAACCTCAGATATGCAGATGACACCACCCTTAAGGCAGAAAGTGAAGAGGAACTAAAAAGCCTCTTGATGAAAGTGAAAGAGGAGAGTGAGAAAATTGGCTT
>NW_011495084.1:166733-174158 GCF_000754665.1 Bison bison bison
GAATTGATGCTTTTGAACTGTGGTGTTGGAGAAGACTCTTGAGAGTCCTTCAGACTGCAAGGAGATCCAGCCAGTTCATTCTAAAGGAGATCGGTCCTGGGTGTTCTTTGGAAGGAATGATGCTAAAGCTGAAACTCCAGTACTTTGGCCACCTCATGCGAAGAGTTGACTCAATGGAAAAGACTGATGCTGGGAGGGATTGGGGGCAGGAGGAGAAGGGGACGACAGAGGATGAGATGGCTGGATGGCATCACCGACTCGATGGACATTAGTTTGAGTGAACTCCGGGAGTTGGTGATGGACAGGGAGGCCTGGCGTGCTGCGATTCATGGGGTTGCAAAGAGTCAGACACGACTGAGCGACTGAACTGAACTGAACTGAAGGTGAGGCTTGTGTGAAACCTCCAGGGAAAACTGTGCCACACTGAAAATCACCAGCAGGGGGCAGCATAATCCACGCGTCCAGGTGAGCAGTGTGCAAAGGCCGTGGAAAGAGGGGCCAGGAAGGCCTCACACGGGGCAAAAGGGGTCACAGGCCCCCCCACCTCATCTACACCTTATACACAGAAACGCACACTCCTGCTCCTGCAGAATCACTCTATCAGTTTACCCTGTTTCCTCATCCAGGTACAGGTCTTTACATCTTCAGTATGGCAAAGGCCAGGGGTTTGTAAACTTGGCTACAGGGGAGTTCTTTGAAATCCCAGTGCTGAAGCCTTGTCAGTTAACTCAGAAACTTGGGGGAGGGGAGGCAGGAGTCAACACTTTTTAAAACCCCACAGGTGATTCCACCTTGCAGCCAAGTGAGAACCATTGTTGGAGGCAAAAGATCTCATGTCTTCCCAAATGGCAGCTGCTTTCATTACTAGGAAGTGTGAACAAGTATAAGTTGCTCAGTTGTGTCTGACTGTTTGTCACTCCATGAATTATGTGGCCTACCAGAATTCCATGGACTTCCCCAGGGAAGAATGCTGGAGTGGGAGGCCATTCCTTTCTTCAGGGAATCTTCTCAGCCCAGGGATTGAACCTGGGTGTCCTCCATTGCAGTCAGATTCTTTACCATCTGAGCCACCAGTAAAACCAAAGATGGTTTGATTTCTTCCTATTTTGCTACTGACCCTCGCCAGTCAGACCCCAAAGGCCAAAGGGTTCCTTCTGCCAGGTATGTGTATGCTCAGTCACTCAGTCATTTCTGACTCTTTGCAACCCCATGGACTGCAGCCCACCAGACTCCTCTGTCAATGGGATTTTCCAAACAAGAATAGTGGAGTGGGTTGCCAATTTCAGCTCCAGGGGATCTGGCTGACCCAGAAATCAATGAGAGTCTCCTGCACTGGCAGGCAGGTTCTCTACTGCTGAGCCACCTGGGAAGCCCCTCTGTCAGGTATGGCTTGTCCATTGAACGTGATATAGAGGACAGGCTTGCACCTAAAAGCACCCCTGGGACTGCTGTGTGTGATTCCTGTCAGCTGGGGAATGGGTGGGTTCTCACAGGACAGGCTCAGGTGTGCTGCCCGTGACTCCAGATCATAATGCTGGGTCAGCATCTCTGCACACGGCCCCCTGGCCGCCATCTTGAATCACAGTGCCGGGCGCAGAGACTCCGCACATGGAACTCAGAGCTGAGGTGTCGGCACAGCCATTTCACACCACGGAGTCTCGTCTGAAGGACCAAGTGCGAGGCTTCTGCGGGTGGCCTGTGAACAAGTGAAAAAAGACTCAGCACAAAGGGAGAGATAAAAGGTAAACTTCATTTCATTAACCAGATGCTGACTTTACTCCCAGGGAATGGTTTATGGGCTTTATCAGTGATTGCTCCGTCACAGCCCAGCCTCCCTGAATATTAAGGGCCCCAGCTTAACTTTAATGACTGTTTCCTTTGTTACCTGTGGAGATCATCTTGATGAAGAGAAAGAGACAAATTTCTCTTCTATGCCTGAAGACCCAAAAGGGAAGGTATTGATATAATCAGTTTTGTTTTTTTATCCATAAGGTAACTCCCTCTTGGCTGGGGCTTGATGTTGCTCCTGAAATAAGTGGGAGTCTGTGGTGCCCTTCATTTGAGGAAGACAACCTGGTATTGTTTAAATGGGCAAGGGAAGGGCCTAGGCATCAGGGTACAGAGAACCAGGTCTGGATTCCCAGATGAGAGGCTAAGATGGCCTCATCACTATGGAAACAGTGTTTCTATGCTTGTGAGACAGGAAGGAAGGGGGCACAGATATTGAGAAAAATGGGATCCCACAAAAACTGGATTGAACCAGCTAAAATCAAGATGGTGTTGAGTACGGTCTGGCCTCTGACCTCTAACTCTTACATCTTCATTATAACACTAAAATTCACTCCCTCTCACTGTGACAAGTGCTGTGATAGTTCCAAGGCTGACCATAGAAAACCAAATAGTGATACCGAAGAGGCGGGTCTGGCTTCTCGCTGCTCAAAAGCCAATAAAGAGGCCAGGTTGGTAGAAAGGAACATTTACTTTATTTTGGATGCCAGTATGTGGTGAGGGGAAGGCTGGGAACCTCTCCGAAGGCTGACTGCCTGCTCCTTTGAGAATGAAGGGACAAGAGCTTTTATAGACAGAGGGAGAGGGTTGCATGTAGAAATAGCAGAGTCAACGCTGACCATCATCTTGAGATTGGTCATCGGTGGTCTGACCAGCTTCATCTTGATTGTTTTAAGTATAGTTACTCTTCAGTTCTAGGGTTTGTTTGTTTCCATTTCTCAAGGTCCATTTTCAGATCTGTGGCAGCTTATATCATGGCTACAGTCCGGTCATCATGTAGTTCTTTTACCTGGAGGGGTTTTCAGTACCTATAAGACAGCTCACAGGGTATGGCTCAGAATATTATCTATAGCCCTTGGGAAGGAATAAAGAGGTCCTTGACTATGCTTAATGGCTACATTGTTATTATTTGGTGTCCTTTAACTGTTTTCCTTGGTATCTGCATGTTTTCACTTCTGGGATTAAATTTATTATTTGGCTAAAGATTTTCAATAGACAAAAGGAAGGCAGAGGACACTAGGCAAGGACCACAGGGTCCTGCTCCATTTCAAAAGTGTGCAGTGGTTCAGTTCTTAAAAATCCCTGTTCCTTCCCTGTAATAGCAAGAATATTTGTCCCACTTATTATCATATGAAATTACCCAGCCCATGACAACTAACAACCTGGATCCTCTCACCTTCTGAGAGGGTCCATATTTTGACTATGGAGTGTGTGTCTCCCTGAATAAGTCCATTTTCACTCTACTTCAGCTCCCTCTTCAACTCTCTCCTGCAGGAAGCCAAAGACCCTGACTTGGAAGCTGGTTCCTGGTACTCCCACATCTCCTAGGATGAGATATTTCCTTCTCCTGCACCACTTGTAACATGGAGGATGAAGAATAGGGACTATAGATCTAACCTGATTATAAAGCAGATGATCTAGATTTAGGAAGAGTTCTTATTTATCTTCCTGGTGTTGTTTCTTAAACTTTAGCAAAGTCTGGTTTCCACTTTTCTGGGCAAATGTTTTTTAAAATATATTATTTTTATTTATTTATTTTGATGGTACGGGGAGGGAGGAGGGACGAGGGTTCAGGATGGGGAACATGTGTATTCTGTTTTTAAAATCAACTCTGCTGTGGGATTTTAAAGGAAGGATGTAACTGAGTTCTCATCTGCTCCCCAGATGGATGGCACACGCTTCATCGCCTTCTATGGCATTCTGTCATCCTGGCTCACAGACTGTCTAAGCTTGCTGCCTCCCTCTTTCTGAATTTTCCAGACCCAAAGTGGGAAATCAGGTTTTTCTATTTTACTTGTAACACAAAATGATGGTATGGGAGTCTCCTCTGCAAAGCAACCAACTCACCTGGCTTCTAGCAGTAGGTAAGGCACCAGCTGTACTTGGGTTGGGGGGGTTCTATGATATCCTGTATCCCCTCTACTTTGTCCTTGCCTGGGAGGTTGAGGATGATGACCATTGGGGACAGGGGTCACCAACTCTCTGCCTCTTATCCCCAGACCTTTGCTCTCCTCTGGCTTGGGTTTCAATCTCTCTTCTCTGGAGGAAAATTCATTTGGTTAAGTTTTCTTGCAAACTGTGCTTTTCATGCCAGCACCAGTGGTCTTTAAGCTATAACCTCAAGGAATTTTCATTGCTTTAGCACAAACATTCATACCATAGCAAGGACAATTAATTTAATATTCTGATAAAATATCTTGCTATAATCTCCACTTATTGAACATCCCTTCTGCATCAGAAATTACAAAAAGCACTTTCACATAAACAGTAACTCCATTAGACAGTTATTACTTTTTTTTTTTTTAAATTTTGGCTTTGTTAGGGCTTTGTTGTGGCACTCAGGACCTACGTTGTGTCATGTGAGATCTTTCATTGGGGTACATGGACTCTCTTATATGGAGCGGCCAGGCTCAATAGCTGCGGTGCTCAGGCTTAGTCACTCTGCTGGCATGTGGGCTCTGAGTTCCCTGACCAGAGATTGAAACCAACTCCCCTGTCTTGCAAAGCAGATTCTTAACCACTGGACTACCAGGGAAAACCAAGATACTACTTTTTAATACCTATTTTACAGATGAGAAACTGAGTTCAGAGAACATGTGTCACTCAACTAGAGGTGGAAGAGACGCCCCTATTATGGGGTGGCCTTCCTTATTTATCTGGTACAGCTTCTGGAAACCTTAAGAGTTTCCAGTTTTTGGAGGATCAGATAGAAAGAAAAGACAAATGTTTTAATTCTACTTACAAAGTGTAATTAACCAAATTGTTGTAAGTCATAATTAGCTTGAGGGAAAGGATTTCCTTATGTTAGGAAAACACTAACTTAATCACTTAAATCACTAATATTTTAGACAAAAACAGTAAAATTTATAAGCATATTCTCCAGTTCACTCAGCAACTAGTCCTTTTTGTTAATGGTTTTATTGAAGGCATCAGGTTTTCCATTAGGACTTCATAATTTCTTACAAAGTTTAGCTTGTGGTTTGAAACTTATCAGAAATATGTACTTGTCAAAAGTCCTTCCCATGAATCTTCTTAAAAATGAAGCAGTTTTACAAACACATCTGAGTACAACAACAACTGTATGATGAAAGACTTCTTGCATACACGTGCAGGCTGTACAGGTCAATAAATTGTTTTTCTCTTGTTCATCTGTCTTACATCAATTGAATTTCCCATGCCCCAGCCAGAGGGCCTGGAAGGGTAAAAGGAAAAGGAATTTTCTCCTCCCTTACATGGTAAAATATACATAACACAAGTGAAAATTTTAATCATTTTAAAATGTACTATTGTGGGTGTTGATTATATTCACACTGCTGTGCAACCATCACCACAGTCCCTCTCCAGAGCTTTTTCATCTTCCAGTTGAAACTGTGTCCATTAAACACTCCCCACCCTCTCCCAACAAACACCATTCTACTTTGTGTTTCTATGAATTTGACTAGTCTAGGCCCCTCATATAACTGGAATCACAGTATTTGTCTTTTGGTGACTCAGTACTTCTGGACACCATGTGTGTACTAACCAATCCTAACCAGTTCTCCAACTCACCAGACACAACTGTGTCCCGCAATTTAAGTCAGTTCTGACACTATCTGCCTGAAGTTAGTGTTAGACCTCATCATGGGTTAAGGACTCAGTCTCACAAGACTGCCCCTTCTCAACTTCAGAGCCAGTCTTGAGTCCTGTTCTCCTTATGGACTGCTCATAAATCAGGGTTCCCATAACCCCTTCCTTGGGTTTGGTAATTTTCTAAAGTGGCTTACAGCTCAGGAAAACAGTTTATTCAACTAGATCACTAGTTTATTATAAAAGGATTCAAGTCACGAACAGCCAGATGGAATGGATGCAGAGCAAGGTAGGAGGAGGGGAGGGGCTTCTAGGCCCTCTCCAGGAGAGAGCTTCTCAGAACCTGCATATGTTCACCAGCCAGGAAGCTCTGTGGACCCCATCCTATTCATTTTTTATTGAGGCTTCATAGAAACATACTTAGGCAAGGTTGATTAAAGCATTGGTGGGCTGAAACTGCCAACCCTTTAATCGGTGTGATTTTTCTGACAAACAGATGCATTCACTAAAACTCAGGTGTAGTTGAAAGGGGCTTGTTACCATTATCAAGATACTTTTTCACTCTTAGAGCACCTAAGTGTTTTAGGAGATCTGTGCCAGCAACAGCATGAAGATTAAATAAGTATTCTGAGTCACAAGTCTTCAAGGTTCATCCACTCTGCAGCGTGTGTCAGAATTCCCTTCTTTTTTAAGGGTGAATGATACGCCACTGTATATTTATACCACATTTTGTTTATTCATTCCAGAAATAATACTTTTGAATGCTTCCTATATATTCATATGGGCTTTATATACGGGAAAAAAGTTTGAAGTTCTTTTTTATTTATTTATTTATTTATTTTTTACAATATTGTATTGGTTTTGCCATATATATTTCCCTCTTGTACTGATTCCCGCTTATTGGCTGATTCAAAATTTATTTCTTTGAGGGATAAACAAAGTTAACCTTGACTTCTTGCTTATGTACTTTTCTCTGTGCATCAGTTCACTGCTGAGTAACTGTCCTTCATGCCACAAGAAGGATGTGCTGTGGTCTTTCGTTTTCCCTCCTCTTATCAAAACAGGATTCCTCAGGGCCAGCTGAAAGGTTGTTGTTGAATCACACGAAGTCACTGGGATTCTTGGCCCTGGGAGGAGAAGAATTCAATCTGGGGCCAGAGACAAGGCTTGATTGCTCAGAGCTTTTGTGTAATAAAGTTTTATTAAAGTATAAAGGAGATAGAGAAAGCTTCTGACATAGGCATCAGAAGGGGTCAGAAAGAGTACCCGCTTGCTAGTGTTAGCAATGAAGTTATATACTCTCCAATGAATCCAAAGAATGTCTGGAGGTTGTAAAGACCTCACCAGACCTACTCCCATAATTTACATTTTAAGATAACAGAATTAGCCAGAAGGTTTAATCCAGAGACTATCCTCAGGCAGGATACATTATTTAATCCTAAGGAATGTAGAGAAGGAAAAGTTTGTCCTTTCTTCCTCCTTGAGAATTCCAGATCCCTCTCTCGTTAGGGACCCCTAGACTCCTTAACCTGCCTAGGAAGTGACTCTCTCACAGCCTAGCAGTAGAACAGACACTAGGGAGTCGGGAACTGTCATCTCAGTAGCCTGGCAGCTTTGTGCCCATCATCTGTGCTCACCTCCACTGACCAGTACTGGCCACTAGATCAGGGTATCTCGCGGCGGGGTGGGGTCTCTTCCAGGAAGGCCCCCCAGGGTCCTGAGCTATTCCAGTTGGAGACCTTCCCACAGCTCCCTTGTTTGGTCCTGATGAGGGCAGCGTGCCCAGAGGGCGGGCTGCTATCTCCTTCTGCCAGCTTTCTCCGGGTCTTCACCATAGCTGAGGGGCGTTTC
>NW_011495084.1:174258-175973 GCF_000754665.1 Bison bison bison
TGCTGGATTTGTGATTAGCGCCCCATCAGTACTACCCTCTACAGCACTACCCTCTTTATTAATTGTTACCATCATATTTATGTTTAAAATTAGACCACACAGGCTTCCAAAAGGCCCTATTATACATTATAAATATTTTTAATAGCATTAAAAAGTTAGAAAGTTAGAAATAAATTCCTGTTCAAGTTTGGAGGGTTTTTTCTTTTTTTTTTTTTTAATCTAAAAACAATACTATGCTTATATTTATACTGATGCTATTCTTGAATCAGCAATATGGTCCTAATGTTGAAGAAGGTCCCTGGAAACACAATAGACCACTTTAAAGCCTTCAGAGTTTTTTAAACACAAGATTTTATGTGTAAGCTGTTAATTTTCCTTTAAAAACAGAAAGAATGTGGATTAACTGAGCTTTTGTTTTTTAAACCTAATGTAGTAAGGAAAAAAATAATTTTCCCCCAAAACTAAAACAGCAATGTGTACTGAAAAGCTGGGAGAAATACATGTTTTTTGTTTGTTTGTTTTTCTTTTTTTCTTTTTTTTAATTTTATTTTATTTTTAAACTTTACAATATTGTATTAGTTTTGCCAAATATCAAAATGAATCCGCCACAGGTTTTTTTTAAATTTAGAACTAAAAAATAACATTACTAGAAGGAATGACATGCCTGAGTTCAACGAGACCTCCATCTATACTCCAGGCCCAGATGACTTCCCTTAGGAGTCAAAATTGGGACTGTGTGATTTTTTAAGAAGAACAAAGATTAAGACTTAGATATATTGAACATGTTTTACACAAAGTTTACTTTGGATGGTTCTGACTAAATTCACTCTTCACTTAGCAAACATGCTCACAATTATCCATTTTAATTGGTGGAAGCTTTGGGTATTCCAAAGCAGTGTTTAATTCAAAAGTTAATCATATTTAATTATGGAGGATATTATGTAAAAAATATTTTTAAAATTAAATTTTGCAGAATACCTAGACAAAAAATGAGTCTCTGAGATGGAACTTATATTACATTAGAAATATTATAAGTAGGTAATGATAAACAGAGGACTGAAGGTTTTTAAACCCTATCTTTTACAACTATAAAATATTTATAAATCCATGAGTTTGTACTGATTCTGATAAAACATAAAATAGACAGGAGGAAGGGTAAGCTCTTTTTTGCAATAGAATACCAACTCACAAATGTAGACAGGCTGACAGAAAAGTATCATATGGCAGCCATCACAAATAATTCAGACAAAATTCATCATTGGCTGAATATACCATGAATGTTCAGGGGTTGGGGGAGGCATGGCATTTTCATAGACTCAAAGTATCTTCCTTGATTAATTCTTTAGGGAAGAGTTGCATTTTTAAAGTGGAAAACTCTGGCAAACACCAGGCTAAGCAGAGTAAACATTACTAATAATGAACTTACTGACACCCTTGTAATTTTTTTCTTGCTTCTTTAAAAATTTATTTTATTTAAGCATAGCTGATGTACAATGTTGTGTTAATTTCTGCTATTCAGCAGTGATTCAGTTATACATATACATACATTGTTTTTCATATAAGTTATATAAACAGGGTGACAATGTACAGCCTTTTCTTTCTTCTTTCCCAATTTTGACCCAGGCAGTGGTTCCATGTCTGGTTCTAACTCTTGCTTCTTAACCTGCATGTAGGTTTCTCAGGAGACAGGTAAGGTGGTCTGGTACTCACATCTT
>NW_011495084.1:176073-178569 GCF_000754665.1 Bison bison bison
GATTCTTGAACCCATTTTGCTTTTATCTGGGATACATTGAGAGGACTGGAGGATGTATTTGACCAGCCCTTTTTCTTACTGTGAATCTCTGCTTCCACTTTTGAAAGTCACCCTGGGGATGGGGTCCCTGAAGCCTGTGGGATCTTATCTGCATCTCTAGCCTTTCCAGAAGCAGTGCATGGTCTTGATGCAGGTGGTCCTGCCCAGGAGCCCTCTGGTTCTGAAACCACCGAGGGGCTTCTCAGCCAGGAGGAAACACAGATGAAAAGCAGCTCAGAGAGGTGAAGCTCTTAACTAAAGTTTTCCATCTGGTAGTTGGGACCACTAATTAGGTGGGCTGGAACCTTTGGGTTTAAAGACACTTGAGTGATTATTATGTCTTTCATTTCTGGACCTGAAACCGTCCATCTTTCCCACAAATTCTAATATTTCCTTTTCTTCATATGGGAGGTCCTTGGGGATTCCCAGGAAACAGAAGCTTCTGTGCTTGTTCTGATGGTGGTGTATTCAGTGTGTGTAACTACATCTCTTGGCCATTCAGTGGCCCTTAAGGAAAGAGGGTCAAGAAGAGAAAATATGGGTGTAGGCTTCCTTGTTGGCTCAGTGTTAAAGAAGGCACCTGCCATAGCAGAAGACCAAGAGATGTGGGTTTGTTCCCTGGATGGGGAAGATCCCCTGGAGTAGGGAATGGCAACCCACTCCAGTATTCTTATCTGGGAAATCCCATGGACAGAGAAGCCTGGCAGGTTATGGCCCATGGGGTTGCAAAAGAGTCGGACATGACTTAGTGACTAAACAACAACCACAATAAATAATAACAAAGTAGGGACACCTCTCCTTAACTTCAGACAGGGCAAGGAACTCTCTAGGGCAAGGAGTGTTTTATTTGTGGATTTTCAAAATGTATGTGCATGGAAATGGGAATGTGAGGACTTCTTATTGATTTGGGTAGGCACCCATTTCCAATTTTTCTGCTGGAGTGGAAGGAGCTATTATCTCTTATTTAACATGTGAAGTCACTGAAGCAGAGAGATTGAGTAATTTTTAAAAACACTTTTTATTTTATAAACTTGTGGCTCAGCTGGTAAAGAATCTGCCTGCAATTCAGGAAACTGGGGTTCGATCCCTGGGTTGGGAAGATTCCCTTGGTGTTTCCCAGAGATTTCCCTTCTGGGAAAGGGTACCCACTCCAGTATTCTGACCTGGAGAATTCCACGGACTATATAATCTATGGAGTTGCAAAGAGTCAGACATGACTGAATGACTTTCACAGCCAATTTACAATGTTGCTATAGTTTCAGGTGGACAGGAAAGTGATTCAGCCATATATAAACATGTATCCATTCTGCCCCAGATTCCAAGAGGTTGACCAGGTTGCCTACCATCACACAGCTACTAGTAAGAGTTGGATCCCAAACGAGGTAGTCTGGCTTTCAAGCCTGTGTTGATGTGGATGTAACTGCAGTACTGAGCTGCTTCTGTTGAGATTCTTGTTCTTAAATGGAGGGAAAAGGTGATTCCAAACACACCTTTGGTCTTGTAGGTGGAGTTTCTCAAGGGAAGTTCTTAAAGATCTTGTTGTTGGAGATGATTCACGTGAAACGTCTCTATAATCAAGCTTTAGGGCGGCTGTTCTCAAATATGGCTTTCAGACCTGCAGCATCCTCCTCACCTGGGAGCTTGTTAGAAATGCAAATCACCACCCCTACCCCACCCCTGCCCCATGCTGCTTCTAGGCCAATTCTGTAAATTTAGACACCCTGGGGATGGGGTTAAACAAGCTCCAGGAGATTCTGATGGAAGGTAGAGGCTGTTTTCTGCTTTAAGCCACTCCTCCCATTGGTATTGTTCCTTCGGTGTTAACTTTTAAAAAGGGGTCCAGACTTTGTGAAGTTACTTGGGGACCACAATTGCCATCCTGTTTGGAAGTCTGAGGTACCCTCATGATTTCCTCGTGTCCCTCACTTGCTGTCCTGGGAAACTGAAATGAGCCCAGGCAGGAAATGCTGCCCAGAGTGCTGTCTATCCACCTTGTTTTGCTTTTCTTACAGTTCATCTGCTTTCTAAATTTGTAAATGGCTTATTGTCTTTATACAAATGACCTCACAGGGGTTTTAGTGTTTTCACAGCACAGGTAGGACTTAGAGTCTAAGAGAAGGCATACATTATGGCTATTGGTAATTGCGAATTTTAGAAAAGAATATATATTTTTCTATTTCTATAAAAAACTTTATGGAAGAAGAAGGGCTTCCCAGGTGGCCCAGACATAAGGAACCCACCTGCCAATGTGGAGACACAGAGACATGGGTTTGATCCCTGGGTCAGGAAGATCCCCTGGTGTAGGAAATGGCAACCCACTCCAGTACTGTTGCCTGGAGAATCCCATGGACAGAGGAGTCTGGTGGGCTACTCTGCAAAGAGAAAGACATGACTGAGCACATAGAAGAAGAAGAAAGGAACAAGGATTTTTTTTTTTTTTTTTTTTAGCCAGGTATA
>NW_011495084.1:178669-179754 GCF_000754665.1 Bison bison bison
CTTGCATCTCCTGTGTCTCCTGCAGTGGCAGGCAGATTCTTTACCACTGAGGCTGGGAAGCACCTGTCACTGGCTGATAAGATCAATTTCCTCAACCCCCCAGGGGGCGCTTGTGGTAAGGAATCTGCCTGCAACTGTAGGATACCCAAGAGATGCAGGTTTCATTCCTGGGTCAGGAAGATCCCCTGGAAGAGGAAATGGCAACCCACTCCAGTATTCCTTCCTGGGAAATCCCATCCTCTGTCCATGGGGTTCCAAAGAGTTGTCATGACTGAACACACACAAACCCCTCAGACCCCAGGCACAGGAAGACTCCATTCACAGCCCTGTTATAGACTTGTGTTGGCCAGTGGCCCGGAGCTCCTTGAGCGTCCCTGTGCAGCAAAGACTCCTGAAGTTACTGCTAAGCTGCTCATCCTGTACGGTTCCCAGGATTTCCCTCCCAGCAAGCCACACCTTGGGACTCAGGCTCAGGTTTGTGATGAACTAAGGCTGTGGTGGTTTAGTCACTAAGTCATGTCTGACTCTTGTGAATCCATGGACTGTAGCCTGCTAGGCTCGTTTGTCCATATGGGATTCTCCAGGCAAGAATACTGGAATGGGTTGCCATTTCCTGCTCTAGGGAATCTTCCCAAACCAGGGATTGAACCTTGTAGCCTCTGTATTGGCAGGGAGATTCTTTACCACCAGAGCCACCAGGGAAGCCCAACTAGGCTGGGCTGGTATGAAACCTTCAAGGACAACTGTGCTATACTGAACATCACCACCAGGGGGGCAGAAGAATCCATGTATCCAGGTGAGCAGCGTGGAAAGGCCATGGAATGAGGGGACAGGAAGACCTCTCAGCGGACAAGAGGTATCACAGGCCCCCACCTCACCCACCTCATCTATACCCTAGACACAGAAGAACACACTCCTGCTCCTATAGAATCACCTGATTTGTTTACTCTGTTCCTCATCCAGATAGAGTCCTTATAGCTTAAACATGACAAAGGATTGTGGTTTGTAAAATTACCAGGGGAGCTCTGTAAATCCCAGTGCTGAAGCCTCATCTCAGATAAATCAGAATCTTGGGAGAGGGAAGG
>NW_011495084.1:180029-180528 GCF_000754665.1 Bison bison bison
AACCCTTTTGGAAGCGCTTCTCATGCCAAGAGAATCGTGCTCGAAAAAGTATGGATTGAAGCCAAACAACCAAATTCTGCCATCATGAAATGTGTCAGGGTTCAGCTCACCAAGAATGACAAAAAAATCACAGCCTTTGTACCCAGTAATGGTTGCTTGAACTTTATTGAGGAAAGTTCAATATTGATGATATTCTGGTTGCTGGATTTGGTTGTAAAGGTCATTCCTGGAATTTGCTTTAGGTTGTCAAAGTAGCTAGTGTCTCTCTTTTGGCCTTATACAAAGGCAAGAAGAAAGACCAAGATCATGAATTTGGATGATGATAGCATGATAGTAATACATTTTCATATACCCCCCAAAAATTAAATGTGATAATTAAATAAAAATACATCCTGCCACACAATACTATAAGGGGCAGCTGCTGTTTACTGCAGAGAAGGAGATGGCACCCCACTCCAGTACTCTTGCCTGGAAAATCCCATGGATGGAGGAGCCTGGT
>NW_011495084.1:180672-181306 GCF_000754665.1 Bison bison bison
TATCTATAGCCCTTGGGAAGGAATAAAGAGGTCCTTGACTATGCTTAATGGCTACATTGTTATTATTTGGTGTCCTTTAACTGTTTTCCTTGGTATCTGCATGTTTTCACTTCTGGGATTAAATTTATTATTTGGCTAAAGATTTTCAATAGACAAAAGGAAGGCAGAGGACACTAGGCAAGGACCACAGGGTCCTGCTCCATTTCAAAAGTGTGCAGTGGTTCAGTTCTTAAAAATCCCTGTTCCTTCCCTGTAATAGCAAGAATATTTGTCCCACTTATTATCATATGAAATTACCCAGCCCATGACAACTAACAACCTGGATCCTCTCACCTTCTGAGAGGGTCCATATTTTGACTATGGAGTGTGTGTCTCCCTGAATAAGTCCATTTTCACTCTACTTCAGCTCCCTCTTCAACTCTCTCCTGCAGGAAGCCAAAGACCCTGACTTGGAAGCTGGTTCCTGGTACTCCCACATCTCCTAGGATGAGATATTTCCTTCTCCTGCACCACTTGTAACATGGAGGATGAAGAATAGGGACTATAGATCTAACCTGATTATAAAGCAGATGATCTAGATTTAGGAAGAGTTCTTATTTATCTTCCTGGTGTTGTTTCTTAAACTTTAGCAAAG
>NW_011495084.1:181406-184061 GCF_000754665.1 Bison bison bison
GAAAGGTATTGATATAATCAGTTTTGTTTGTTTTGTTTAATGCATAAGGTAACTCCCTCTTGGCTAAGGCTTGATGTTGCTCCTGAATTAAGTGGGAGTCTGTGGTGCCCTTCATTTGAGGAAGACAACCTGGTATTGTTTAAATGGGCAAGGGAAGGACCTAGGCATCAGGGTACACAGAGAACCAGGTCTGGACTCCAAGATGACAGGGTAAGATGGCCTCGTCACCATGGAAACAGTGTGCCCATGCTTTTGAGACAGTAAAGAAGAGAGGCACAGATAGTGAGAAAAACAGGATCCCACAAAAACTGGCTTGAACCAGCTAATCAAGATGGTGTTGAGCATGGTCTGGTCTCTGATCCTGCATTATAACACTAAAAGTCACTCCCCTCTCACCATGACCAGTGCTGTGATAGTTCAAAGGCTGACCATAGGAGTCCAAAAAGTGATACCAAAGAGGGGGTCTAGCTGCTTGCCATTCAAAGCCAATAAAGAGGCCCGATTGGTGGAAAGGAAATTTATTTTGGATGCCAGTGTGTGTGTGTGTGTGGTGGGGGGAGGGTGGGCACCTGTCCAAAGGCTGACTGTCCCCACTGTTGACAATTAGTGGACAAGAGCTTTTATAGACAGAGGGAGAGGGCTACGTGTATAAACAGCAGAGTCAGTGCTGACAGTTGTCTTGAAATTGGTCATTGGTTGTCTGACCAGCGTCACCTTGATTATTTTAAGTATACCTAATCTTCAGTTTTCTGTGATTGAGGTTTTCAGTCTGTCAGGATTGCAGGGAGAAATGTCAATAACCTCAGATATGCAGATGACACCACCCTTATGGCAGAAAGTGAAGAAGAACTAAAGAGCCTCTTGATGAAAGTGAAAGAGGAGAGTGAAAAAGTTGGCTTAAAGCTCAACATTCAGAAAACTAAGATCATGGCATCTGGTCCCATCACTTCATGGGAAATAGATGGGCAAACAGTGGAAACAGTGACAGACTTTATTTTTAAGGGCTCCAAAATCATTGCAGATGGTGACTGCAGCCATTAATTAAAAGATGCTTGCTACTTGGAAGAAAAGTATGACCAACCTAGACAGCTCATTATAAAGGAGAGATGTTAATTTGCCAATAAAGGTCCATCTAGTCAAAGCTGTGGTTTTCCAGTAATTATGTATGGATGTGAGAGTTGGATTATAAAGAAAACTGAGTGCTGAAGAATTTAAGGTTTTGAACGGTGGTATTGGGGAAGACTCTTGAGAGTCCCTTGGACAGCAAGTAGATTCAACCAGTCCATCCTAAAGGAAATAAGTCCTGAATATTGGTTAGAAGGACTGATGTTGAAGCTGAAACTCCAATACTTTGGCCACCTGATGCAAAGAACTGACTCATTTGAAAAGACCATGATGCTGGGAAAGATTGAAGGCTGGAGGAGAAGGGAATGACAGAGGATGAGATGGTTGGATAGCATCACCAACTCAATGGACATGAGTTTGATTAAACTCTGGGAGTCGGTGATGGACAGGAAGGCCTGGTGTGTTGCAGCCTATGAGGTGGCAAAGAGTTGGATACGACTGAGTGACTGAACTGAACCAGTTCTCAGACTATACAGACACAACTGTATCCCACAATTAAGTCAATTCTGACGCTGTCTGCCTGGAGTTTTTGGTAGACCTTGTTATAAGTCAAGGACCCAGTCCCACAATACTACCCCTTCTTCTCAACTTCAGAAGCCAGTGGTGAGTCTAGGTGGTTACCTGTTTTTCTTACATACTGATCATAAATCAGCGTTCCCATAACCCCCTCCTTGGGTTTGGTAATTTTCTAGAGTGGCTTACAGCTCAGGAAAACAGCTTACTCAACTAGATCACTAGTTTATTATAAAAGGATTCAACTGCAGAACAGCCAGATGGAAGAGATGCAGAGAGCAAGGTAGGGCGAGGGGCAGGGGCTTCCAGGCCTCTCCAGGTGAGTCGCCCTCCCCGCACCCGCACAGGTTCAGTAGCCGGGAAGCTCTGTGAACCCCATCCTATTGGTTTTTTTATTGAAGCTTCATAGAAGCATACTTTAGGCAAGACTGGTTAAAGTATTGGCCATTGGTAGTTCAACTGTTTCCAGTCCTTCTTCTCCCTAGACATGGCAGGGTGTGGCTGAAAAATGCCAACCCTTTAATCAGGTGTTTGGTTTTTCTGACAAACAGACAAATTCACTAAAATCCAGGTATGGTTGAAAGGGGCCTGTTATAATTATCAAAAGGCACTTTTTCACTCTTACCTTAGAGCACCTAAGGGTTTTAGGAGTTCTGTGCCAGCAACATCATGAAGACCAAAGACATATTCTAATTATAAGTCACAACATCACAGTCTTCAAGGTTCATCCATGGTGCGGCACGCATCAAAATTTCCTTCCTTTTTAAGGCTGAGTGATATTTCATTGTATGTTTATACCACACTTTGTTTATTCATTCTGGGAATATTTCTTTGAATGCATTTATTTTCTTCATATATATTCATATGGGCTTCATGTATGGGGAAAATGTCTGAAGTTGTTCATTTCCCTCTTGTACTGATACCTGCTTATTAGCTCATTTAAAATTTTATTTGAGGGATAAACAAAGTAAACGTTGACTTCTTGCTTATGTACTTTTCTCTGTGCATCAGTTCACT
>NW_011495084.1:184161-184715 GCF_000754665.1 Bison bison bison
GTCCGACTCTTTGCAACCCAATGAATCGCAGCACGCCAGGCCTCCCTGTCCATCACCAACTCCCGGAGTTCACTCAAACTCAAGTCCATTGAGTCGGTGATGCCATCCAGCCATCTCATCTTCTGTCATGCCCTTCTCCTCCTGCCCCCAATTCCTCCCAGCATCAGAGTCTTTTCCAATGAGTCAACTCTTCGCATGAGGTGGCCAAAGTACTGGAGTTTCAGCTTTAGCATCATTCCTTCCAAAGAAATCCCAGGCCTGATCTCCTTCAGCATGGACTGGTTGGATCTCCTTACAGTCCAAGGGACTCTCAAGAGTCTTCTCCAACACCACAGTTCAAAAGCATCAATTCTTTGGCACTCAGCCTTCTTCACAGTGCAACTCTCACATCCATACATGACCACAGGAAAAAGCATAGCCTTTACTAGATGGACCTTTGTTGGCAAAGTAATGTCTATGCTTTTCAATATGGTATCTAGGTTGGTCATAACTTTCCTTCCAAGGAGTAAGTGTCTTTTAATTTCATGGCTGCAGTCACCATCTGCAGTGATTTT
>NW_011495084.1:184815-185128 GCF_000754665.1 Bison bison bison
AAATAGCAAAAAAAGCAAAATGGCTGTCTGGGGAGGCCTTACAAATAGCTGTGAAAAGAAGAGAAGCAAAAAGCAAAGGAGAAAAGGAAAGATATAATCATCTGAATGCAGCGTTACAAAGAATAGAAAGAAGAGATAAGAAAGCCTTCCTCAGCGATCAATGCAAAGAAATAGAGGAAAACAACAGAATGGGAAAGACTAGAGATCTCTTCAAGAATATTAGAGATACCAAGGGAACATTTCATGCAAAGATGGGCTCGATAAAGGACAGAAATGATATGGACCTAACAGAAGCAGAAGATATTAAGAAGAG
>NW_011495084.1:185228-186712 GCF_000754665.1 Bison bison bison
CTCCACTGACCAGTACTGGCCACTAGCTCAGGGTATCTCGCGGTGGGGTGGGGTCTCTCCCAGGAAGGCCCCCCAGGGTCCTGCTCCATTCCAGTTGGAGACCTTTCCACAGCGCCCTTCCTTGGTCCTGATGAGGGCAGCGTGCCCGGAGGGCGGGCTGCTATCTGCTTCTGCCAGCTTTCTCCAGGTCTTCACTATAGCTGAGGGGCATTTCTGCTTCAGCCTGCCCCTCCCTCTCCACCTTCTGGGTGGGGGTCCGGGCTCATAGCGGGCTCTCCGGTAGCGTTTGCAGCCAGGGTGGAAACGAGGGTGCCTGGGGTCCTGTGCCCTGTGGTTCCCCCATCACCACCATCAGCGGCGCCTGCAGCCTCGCCTCACACCTACATGTGGCCTGCAGATACCCCCACCCCACAGGCCGGCAAGATGCGGCCGGTGCCCCCGGAGGAGAAGCCCAACACGATGCAGGACGTGAACATCTGCTTGCGGCTGTTCTGGTGAGCCCCGCCTGGGCTGAGACAGCCCGCAGCCTCAGGGCCAGTGCCTGACGCTATTGCGCCTTGCAGGGGCTGAGGGTCGAGGTCAGAGCGAGGGAGAGCTTTCGGATGGCTGCTTGTAGCGGGTGGGGTCTCCCCACGCCGGCCGCGGGGGTCCCTGTCTGTGCCCTCTGGGTGAGGCGGCGGGAAAGGGTAGCAGGAACGGGAAGAGTGACCTGGTGGCGGGGCGCAGGGTCTCCCTGCTTTGCAGCTCACTGCCCCGTCAGCCTCTCTAGTCCTGGGAGCAGGAGGGGCAGCGGGAGCAGGAGGCAGGGAGGCTGAGAACCCAGGCTGCCTCAGGGGGTCACTGCCAGAAGGAGAAGGACCAGACCCCGCATGCCATCCTTAGCCGGCTTCCCCAGGAGAGCTCCGGATTCATAATTCTAAACTAGTTCACACACTTTCCCCACTAAGCAAAAGACATGAACAGGTTTCTTAATCTAATTAGTGCTCTGCTCTTGTTGCCATCTGCCAATAATGTCCCCAGCTTTCTCCATATTCTTGAGGTGACAGCTGAGTTCCAACTGCACCAAGCTCCCTTGTCACTGTGTCTATGGCCATGTCTCCCTCCCTCCCTCTGTCTGTGTGCATCTCTCACTATATTTCAGTATCTAGTTGTGACAAATTTCATGTGTGTAAAAAAACACTTTTTAAAAAATGAACGGGGACATGATTCTTGAACCCATTTTGCTTTTATCTGGGATACATTGAGAGGACTGGAGGATGTATTTGACCAGCCCTTTTTCTTACTGTGAATCTCTGCTTCCACTTTTGAAAGTCACCCTGGGGATGGGGTCCCTGAAGCCTGTGGGATCTTATCTGCATCTCTAGCCTTTCCAGAAGCAGTGCATGGTCTTGATGCAGGTGGTCCTGCCCAGGAGTCCTCTGGTTCTGAAACCACCGAGGGGCTTCTCAGCCAGGAGGAAACACAGATGAAAAGCAGCTCAGAGA
>NW_011495084.1:186812-188687 GCF_000754665.1 Bison bison bison
AGCTGGCTGCCTGTTGGGAACTGGGGTCACTGTGACAAAAGGCAGGGTTAGAGCTCCGGTCTGATTAGGGTTTGTACTTCCTGTGGTGTGGTGAGCCTTACTCGCTCCTGTTCCCGAGTGGTCTCAGATAATCAGGACTTAACCAGGAAAACCAAATCTGGCTTCTCCAAAACAAAGTGAGTCAGTCTGGTGCGTGCCAAAGTGTATCATTGTCCCCACCCCAAAAATAAATACTAGAAAGCCATTGAAAAGTATGATGGGGAATGCTAATTAAAAGCATCACGATATACAAAATAATGGCTGTAAAAGGCAGATCAGAAAATACTATGTATTCTTGCCTGGAGAACCCCAGGGACGGCGGAGCCTGGTGGGTTGCCGTCTATGGGGTTGCACAGAGTCGGACATGACTGAAGCGACTAAGCAGCAGTAGCAGCAGCTGTTTACTGGGACATTCATTACCTTACACCTCTGCCCTTCTTGATGCTGGATATCATAAGCACTTGTCACTGACTGTGCTCAGTCACGTCCAACTCAGCAACTCTATGACTACAGCCTGCCAGCCACCTCTGTTCATGGGATTCTTCAGGCAAGAATACTAGAGGGTTGCCATTTCCTCCTCCAGGGCGTCCTCCCCATCCAGACATGGAACTTGCATCTCCTGTGTCTCCTGCATTGGCAGATTCTTTACCACTGAGACTCTTTACCTGGGAAGCGCTTGTCACCGGCTATCAGCCAGCGGTCTTATCACGACCAATTTCCTCAAACCCCCCCGGGGGCGCCAGGGTAAGGAATCTGCCTGCAAATGCAGGAGAACCAAGTTTCATTCCTGGGTCAGGAAGATCGCCAGGAGGAGGATATGGCAACCCACTCCAGTATTCCTGACAGAAATCCCATCCTCTGTCCATGGGGTCCCAAGGAATCATCATGACTAAGCACACGCACACACCTCAGACCCCAGGCACAGGAATGTTCCAGTCACAGACATGTGCCAGACCTGTGCTTGGCCAGTGGCCTGGAGCTCCAAGTTTCTCTGCCTAGGAGTGACTCCTAAAGTTACTGCAGAGCCGCTCATCCTGTACATTTCCAAGGATTTCCCTCCCAGAAAGCCACATCTTGGGACTCAGATGTGTGAAGCTCAGGTTTGTGAACTAAGACTGTGGTGGTTTAGTTGCTGAGTCTTGTCCAACACTTGTGAACCCATCGACTGTAGCCTGCCAGGCTCCTTTGTCCATATGGGATTCTCCAGGAAATGATATTGGAGTAAATTGCCATTTCCTTCTCCAGGGGATCTTCCTGAATCTGGGATGGAACCTGGGTCTCCTGCTTTGCAGGCAGATACTTTACTGGCTGACCTATGAGGAAAGCTCCAGAAGTGAAAGTAAAGTCACTTGGTCGTGTCCCGACTCTTTGCAATGCTATGGACTCTAGCCCGCAAGGCTTCTCTGTCCATGGGATTTTCCAGGCAAGAATACTGGAGTGGGTTGCCATTTCCTTCTCCAGGGGTTCTTCCCAACTGAGGGATCAAACCCAGGTCTCCCGCATTGGGGGGTAGACTCTACCATCTGAGCCATCAGGGAATCTTTTAAAAGAAGTAACTATAGAAGTGTGACCCTTGGAGAGGCACTCATACACACTATAGACTGTTCTGTAGCCAGCTTTTAATAACATGAGTGAACTGATACTGTCAGCGTCTGCCCATAAATCCTGTGTGGGTGTGTGTGCTTAGTCATGTTCGACTCTTTGCGACCCCATGGATTATAGCCAGGTAGGCTCCTCTGTCCATGGAATACTGCAGTATTGGGTTGCCATTTCCTTCTCCAGGGGATCTTCCCGAACGAAGGACTGAACCTTGCAGCTTCTGTATTGTCAGGGAGA
>NW_011495084.1:188787-189227 GCF_000754665.1 Bison bison bison
CAAAAACCACTGGGTTATTGGTTAAAATTCGAATTCCCAGGGCCCACTTGTGTAACAACCTGAATCAGATCTTTGGGGCTGAAGCCCAGGAACCTGCATTCTGACCCCTTCCCTATTGATTCTGATCCACAGCGGAGCTACAGGAGCACTTGTAATGGAGGGGGGAGGGGCATGGAGAGGAGCTGCCCCAAGGGGCAGGAAGCATCAGAAGAGGGAGGTTCCAGGTCAGAGGAATGTGCTGACCAGGAGCTCACACCTTGCTTCTCTCATGATTCTCCTCACAACCTGGCCTGACCTCACCCCTGGGAGCTGGATGCAAGGAAAAGCTTTTAGAATGGGACAAAAGTGTCTTTCTGCCAACCATGAGGTTCTTGGGGGCTGCCCTTCAGAAGGAAGGACCCGAGTCAGGGGCAGTAGGAGCAAAGGGGCTGCGAGCGCCT
>NW_011495084.1:189565-189945 GCF_000754665.1 Bison bison bison
ACATACATACATGACTACTGGAAAAACCATAGCCTTGACTAGACGAACCTTTTTTGGCAAAGTGATGTCTCTGCTTTTCAATATGCTATCTAGTTTGGTCATAACTTTCCTTCCAAGGAGTAAGCGTCTTTTAATTTCATGGCTGCAGTCACCATCTGCAGTGATTTTGGAGCCAAAGAAAATAAAGTCTGACACTGTTTGCACTGTTTCCCCATCTATTTCCCATGAAGTGATGGGACCAGATGCCATGATCTTCGTTTTCTGAATGCTGAGCTTTAAGACAACTTTTTCACTCTCCTCTTTCACCTTCATCAAGAGGTTTTTTAGTTCCTCTTCACTTTCTGCCTTAAGGGTGGTGTCATCTGCATATCTGAGGTCTG
>NW_011495084.1:190045-191506 GCF_000754665.1 Bison bison bison
TGGGTCAGGAAGATCCCCTGGTGTAGGAAATGGCAACCCACTCCAGTACTGTTGCCTGGAGAATCCCATGGACAGAGGAGTCTGGTGGGCTACTCTGCAAAGAGAAAGACATGACTGAGCACATAGAAGAAGAAGAAAGGAACAAGGATTTTTTTTTTTTTTTTTTAGCCAGGTATACTTGCTGATAATTTGGTTATTAGTCTTTCCCTCTGAAGTTTTTGTGCATATCTGCAAATGCACAGTTTTTTTTTTATTAAAATATAGCTCATGGTTTTTTAGAATTAATTTTTACTGTAGCATAGTTGCTTAACAATGTTGTATTATGCACACTTTTCTATAAAGTTAAATATCCTTGAATCCTGATTCCTTCTTAATTTTCTATGGTTAACATTTATTTATAGCATTAAATAATGTTCAAAATGTGGCATTTATTTTTTAGGTAGGCTTTTTATTTTGTATAGGAGTATATCCAACTGACAACGCGATAGTTTGAGGTGGACAACAAAGGAACTCAGCCGTACATAAACACGTATCCATTCTCCCCCAAACCCCACTCCCATTGAGGCTGGCACATAACATTGAACAGAGTTCCCTTTGTGATACAGTGGGTCCTTGTTGCTTATCCATACTAAATACAGCAGTGTACACATGTTCCTACTAAATTCCTAACTATCCCTTTCCCTCATCACTCTCCCTGGCAACCACAAGTTCTCTAAATCTGTGAATCTGTTTCTGTCAAAATGTGGTATTTAATTGAAATGTATGCAGTCTTTTGCTTGTGTTTAATAGAGTTTATGGCTAATTAGGATGTGATGCATATCTATGACCATATATTTTGGTGCATCTTTTCTTTTTCCAAATTCCCAGAAGTAGAATAATTAGTGAAAGGCTGAATTGTTTTTAATTAGGTTCAGATCAATTTGCCCTCTTAACAGCTGTTTGTGAGCTTATTTCATTGTCAACTTTGAGTACCTGAATTACATTTTTTTCCTGGGCCTAAAGTCAAAAATAATTCAAAGAGTTTTAATTTGAATTTATTTGATTTATGAGTGCTCAGTCACCTACTCCAGTTTGATTGTTTGCAACCCCATGGACTGTAGCCTGTCAGGCTCTACTGTACATGGGATTTCCCAGACAAGAATACTGGAGTGGGTTGCCATTTGATTTGTAGAGATGGAAGATTTTTTATGTCTACTGACCATTTATTTGTGTTTCTTCAAATGTCTATTAATAGATTATTTTTCCTATAGAGCATTTATATTTTTGAAATAACTTGTAATAAATGCTTATCATTTCAGTTCAGTCACTCAGTTGTGTCCGAATCTTTGCAACTCCATGAATCACAGCATGCCAGGCCTCCTTGCCCATCACTAACCCCCAGAGTTCACTCAGACTCACGTCCATCGAGTCAGTGATGCCATCCAGCCATCTCATCTTCTGTCATGCCCTTCTGCCCCCAAT
>NW_011495084.1:191606-192191 GCF_000754665.1 Bison bison bison
GTCCAACTGCACTGGGCTCCCTTGTCCCCGTGTCTGAGACCATGTCTCCCTCCTCTCTTTCTCTCTGTGTGCATAGCTCACTGTACATCCTGGTATCTAATTGTGACACATTTCATGTGTGTAAGAACACTATTGTTTTTCATTTAATGAACGGGGACATGATTATTGAACCCATTTTGCTTTTACCTGAGATACATTGAGAGGACTGGAGTATGTATTTGACCAGCCCCTTTTCTTACTGTGAATGTCTCTGCTTCTGCCTTTGAGAGTCACCCTGGGGATGGGGTCCCTGAAGCCTGTGGGGTGTTATCTGCATCTCTAGCCTTTCCAGAAGTAGTGCAGGGTCTTGATGCAGGTGGTCCTGTCTGGGAGTCCTCTGGTCCTGAAACCACTCAAGGGTCCCTGAGCTGGCAGGAAACTCACAGATGAAAAGCGGCCCAGAGAGATGAAGCTCTTAACTGAAGTTTTCCATCTGGTAGCTGGGACCACTAACTAGCTGGGGCGGAACCTTCGGGTTTAATGACACTTGAGTGATTATTACATCTTTTGTTCCTGGACCCTAAGCCATTCATCTTTCCCACAAAT
>NW_011495084.1:192291-192648 GCF_000754665.1 Bison bison bison
GTATGGCTTGTGCCCATAGAATGTGCTCCAGAGGACATGCTTTCCCCTTTAAACACCCCTGGGACTGCTGTATGTGATTCCTGTCAGCTGGGGGATGGGCAATTCTCACAGGACAGGCTCAGCTGTGCTGCCCGTGGCTCCAGAGCATAGTGTCAGGCTCAGCATCTCTGCATTTGGCCCTCAGAGCTGAGGTGTTGGTGCAGCCATTTTGCATAAAGGAGTCTTGTCTGAAGGGCCGGGTTGAGGTTTCTGCACGAGGCGCCCTGTGAACAAGTGAAACTCGACTCAGCAACAAAGGGAGAAAAAAAAGGTAACACTTTATTTCATTAAGTATTAGTCAATCGGTCATGCCCAACT
>NW_011495084.1:192748-193951 GCF_000754665.1 Bison bison bison
GAACTGTCTTGCTTTTTTGATGATCCAGCGGATGTTGGCAATTTGGTCTCTGGTTCCTCTGCCTTTTCTAAAACCAGCTTGAACATCTGGAAGCCATGAACAGTATGAAAAGGCAAAATAATAGAATACTGAAAGAGGAACTCCCCAGATCAGTAGGTGCCCAATATGCTACTGGATATCAGTGGAGAAATAACTCCAGATAGAATGAAGGGATGGAGCCAAAGCAAAAACAATACCTAGCTGTGAATGTGACTGGTGATAGAAGCAAGGTCTGATGCTGTAAAGAGCAATATTGCATACGAACCTGGAATGTCAGGTCCATGAATCAAGGCAAATTGGAAATGGTCAAACAAGAGACGGCAAGAGTGAATATCGACATTCTAGGAATCAGTGAACTAAAATGGACTGGAACGGTTGAATTTAACTCAGATGGCCATAATATCTACTACTGTGGGCAGGAATCCATCAGAAGAAATGGAGTAGCCATCATGGTCAAAAAAAGAGTCTGAAATGTATTACTTGGATGCAATCTCAAAAACGACAGGATGATCTCTGTTCATTTCCAAGGCAAACCATTCAATATCACAGTAATCCAAGTCTATGCCCCAACCAATAATGCTGAAGAAGCTGAAGTTGAACGGTTCTGTGAAGACCTACAAGACCTTTTAGAACTAACACCCCCAAAAGATGTCCTTTTCATTAGAGGGGAATGGAATGCAAAAGTAGGAAGTCAAGAAACACCTGGAGTAACACACAAATTTGGCCTTGGAATACAGAATGAAGCAGGGCAAAGATTAATAGAGTTTTGCTAAGAAAATGAACTGATCATAGCAAACAACCTCTTCCAACAATAAAAGAGAAGACTCTACACATGGACATCACCAAATGGTCAACATTGAAATCGGATTGATTATATTCTTTGCAGCCAAACATCTAGAAGCTCTATACAGTCAACAAAAACAACACCAGGAGCTGACTGTGGCTCAGTCATGAACTCCTTATTGCCAAATTCAGACTTAAATTGAAGAAAGTAGGGAAAACCACTAGACCATTCAGGTATGACCTAAATCAAATGCCTTATAATTATCCAGTGGAAGTGAGAAATAGATTTAAGGGACTAGATCTGATAGATAGAGTGCCTGATGAACTATGGGCTGAGGTTTGTGACATTGTACAGGAGACAGGGATCAAGACCATCCCCAT
>NW_011495084.1:194051-195151 GCF_000754665.1 Bison bison bison
CCAACTCACCCACCTCATCTACACCCTAGACACAGAAATGCACCTTCCTGCTCCTACAGAATCACCTAATTTGTTTACTTTGTTCCTTGTCCAGATAGAGTCCTTATAACTTAAACATGGAAAAGGCCAGTGGTTTGTAAAATCACCAAGGGAGCTCTGTAAACCCAGTGCTGAAGCCTCATATCAGTAAAATCAGAATCTTGGGAGAGGGAAGGCAGGAATCAGCACTTTAAAAAACCCACAAGAGAGCAGCCAAACAAAAACCTCTGTTGGAAATATAAGATCTCATTTCTTCCCAAATGGCAGCTGCTTCCATTGCTAGAAAATGTTAGTTGCTCAGTTTTGTGTGACTCTTTGCAACTCTATGGACTATAACCCACCAGAATTCCATGGAATTCTCCACATAAGAATACTGGAGTGGGTTGCCTATTCCCTTCTCTAGGGGACCTTCCCAACCCAGGGGTCAAACCCTGGTCTCCTCCATTGCAGACAGATTCTTCACTGTCTAAGCCACCAGGAAAGTGGAAGACAGTTTGATTTCTTCCTGTTTTGTTACTGACTCTCCCCAATCAGACCCCAAAGGCCAGGGGGTTTCATCTGACAGCTGTGCGTGTGTGTGTGTTAGTCACTCAGTAATGTCTGACTCTTTGCAACCCCATGAACTGCAGCCCACCAGGCTCCTCTGTCAATCGGATTTTTCATACAAGAATACTGGAGTGGGTTGCCATTTCCTTCTCCAGGGGATCTTTCCAACCCAGGGATCGAACCCAGGTCTCCTGCACTACAGCAGATTCTTTACTGACTGAGCTACAAGGGAAGCCCTTGTAGCTCTTATTTCATTATCCAGATTCTATTTTACTCCCAGGGAATGGTTGATGGGCTTTGTCAGTGACTGTTCTGTCACAGCCCAGCCTCCCTGAATATTAAGGGCCCCACCTTACCTTTAATGACCGTTTCCTTTGTTACCTGTGGAGATAATCTTGATGAAGAGAAAGAGACGGATTTCTCCTCTATGCCTGAAAATCCAAAAGGGAAGTTATTGATATAATAAGTTTTGTTTGTTTTTTTAATCCATAAGGTAACTCCATCTCGGCGGGGGC
>NW_011495084.1:195251-197252 GCF_000754665.1 Bison bison bison
CAGCATCAGAGTCTTTTCCAATGAGTCAACTCTTCGCATGAGGTGGCCAAAGTACTGGAGTTTCAGCTTTAGCTTCCTTCATTCCTTCCAAAGAAATCCATGGCTGATCTCCTTCAGAATGGACTGGTTGGATCTCCTTGCAGTCTAAGAGACTCTCAAGAGTCTTCTCCAACACCACAGTTCAAAGGCATCAACTCTTTGGCGCTCAGCCTTCTTCACAGTTCAACTCTCACATACATACATGACTACTGGAAAAACCATAGCCTTGACTAGACGAAACTTTTTGGCAAAGTGATGTCTCTGCTTTTCAGTATGGTATCTAGGTTGGTCATAACTTTCCTTCCAAGGAGTAAGCGTCTTTAATTTCATGGCTGCAGTCACCATCTGCAGTGATTTTGGAGCCCAAAAACATAAAGTCTGACACTGTTTCTCCATCTATTTCCAATGAAGCGATGGGATGCCATGATCTTTATTTTCTGAATGTTGAGTTTTAAGCCAACTTTTTCACTCTCCATTTTCACTTTCATCAAGAGGCGTTTTAGTTCGTCTTCACTTTCTGCCATAAGGGTTGGTGTCATCTGCATATCTGAGGTTATTGATATTTCTCCTGGCAATCTTGATTCCAGCTTAGAAAGCATCATTACGAACAAAGCTAGTGGAGGTGATGGAATTCCAGTTGAGCTATTTCAAATCCTGGAAGATGATGCTGTGAACGTGCTGCACTCAATTTGCCAGCAAATTTGGAAAACTCAGCAGTGGCCACAGGACTGGAAAAGGTCAGTTTTTATTCCAGTCCCAAAGAAAGGCAATGCCAAAGAGTGGTCAAACTACTGCACAGTTGCACTCATCTCACACGCTAGTAAAGTAGTGCTCGAAATTCTCCAAGCCAGGCTTCAGCAATACGTGAATAAATGCTTATAATAAGTGCATGTAATACTTTTTCAGATTTTAGTTTGTTCTTTAGAGGTTTTACATTATATATCACTAATTAAAATTGAGCTTTTAATTTTGATTTCTCTTGTTGATTTTTTAGTATGTGTTTTAAAAATCCTAATATCACCTAAATCTCTGTGTTTAATTTTAGCTTTTTTCTTATTTTGACAGTAAAGGCAGCTAGAATATTTTTAGTTTTTGGTGTAAGAATAGGCCTCATTTTTTTTTTCTAAAACAGCCCATTTTCCCATTATGGTTTATTGAATAATAATTCTTCCCCATTATTGGAAATCAGTGGCCTAGTTTATGAACAGTGTCCCTCTGGGAACTGGACTGTCAAGTCTGCTGAGACTCTCCCTGGTGATGTCCCTGATGTCCCTGCAGCCTCTGGGTGAGCTCTGCGTTTCTCTCCACCCTTGTCCCAGAGCCCACAGCAGGCTGGGGGTTGAGTGCAGGACCTGTCCACAGGGATGAGGTGGAGCAGGGTCTTGGACCAGATGCACTTGACCCTTCAGGGAGTGGTTACATCCTTGCTCCCCTGACCCTGACCACGTCTCAGTTAGTGAACTGTCCCCTTGCGGGAGTGAGTGCGGATGTGGAAACTGTCACTGGTGTTAAGACAGACCCTCCAGAGACTCTTGTCAGAGAAGCTGATGACATGAGGGAGATGTGAACTGGCTGAGTGCTGAGATGGTTTAGGGAAGTTGGTCCTGTAAGGCCCTTAGTAACTATCGATTGTGAATACATCGAAATGTTAAATTTCAAGCTAGGATTCTTTGCATCATTTTCTGAATACTACTTGTTATTCTTCATTAACAGCCAGAAATCCACATATTGGAGAAGGAGGCTGGGTGAGCTCTGCAGGGCTGTTTCTCTGGCCTTGACCTGTTCTCAATAACTGTTTAATTTGATGAGTTTTGATAATTTTATACAATATCAACAGCCTCAAGCAAGAAGTAGAACACCCCAAAGGTATATTCAAATTTACTGATATGTCCTATGGCAGAATAAACTTCCTAACAAATTTATCTCTTGTAGTTTATTCTTGATTTTTTTTTTTTTTTTGGT
>NW_011495084.1:197352-197880 GCF_000754665.1 Bison bison bison
GGTAAAGAATTCACCTGCCATAGCAGGAGCCCAGAAGACGTGGGTTTGATCTCTGAGTGGGGAAGATCTCCTGGAGGAGGAGATGGCAATCCACTTTAGAATTCTTGCCTGAGAAATCCCATGGACAGAGGAGCCTGGCAGGCTACAGTCCATGGGGTTGCAAAAGAGTTGGACTTGACTGAGTGACTAAACAGCAACAACTGTAAATGGTAACAAAGTAGAGACACCTTAACCTCTGGCAGGGCAAGGTAACTCTCCAGGGATGTTCTATTTGTAGATTTTCAAAATGTATGTGTATGGAAATGGGAAGGTGAGGACCTCTCATTGATTTGCGTAGACCCCATTTCCAATTTTCCTGGTGAATTTACCTCTTATTTTACATGTGAAGTCACTTAAGCAGAGAGTTTGACTAATTTTTTTTAAACTTTATTTTATATTGGAGTATAACCAATTTACAATGTTGTGAGAGTCTCATGTGGACAGGAAAGGGACTCTGTCATACCTGTATATGTAACCATTCTCCCCCAA
>NW_011495084.1:198630-198989 GCF_000754665.1 Bison bison bison
GCATGGTCTGGTCTCTGATCTCTAACTCATTACACCTTCATTATAACACTAAAATTCATTCCCCTCTTACCATGACTGGTGCTGTGATAGTTCCAAGGCTGACCATAGAAAGCCAAAAAGTGATACCAAAGAGCAGGGTCTGGCTGCTCACCACTCAAAAGCCAATAAAGAGGCCAGGTTGGTGGAAAGGAACATTTACTTTATTTTGGATGCCAGTATGTACTCTTGCCTGGAAAATCCCATGGGCGGAGGAGCCTGGTAAATTGCAGTCCATGGGGTTGCTATGAGTCGGACACAACTGAGTGACTTCACTTTGACTTTTCACTTTCATGCATTGGAGAAGGAAATGGCAACCCACT
>NW_011495084.1:199217-200060 GCF_000754665.1 Bison bison bison
TGCAGGTTTGATTCTTGGGTTAGAAAGATCCCCCGGTATAAGAAATGGCAACCCACTCCAATATTGTTGCCTGGAGAATCCCATGGACAGAGGACCCTGGTGGGCTACAGTCCATAGGGTCGCAAAGAGTTGGACATGACAGCACATGCAAGAAGAAAGGAATAAGGATTTGTTTTTATTAGCCGGCTCTACCTACTGATATTTTGGTTATTTCTTAGTCTTTCCCCTAGAAATCTTTGCATATCTGCACATGCAGTTTTTTTTTTTTAATTAAAATATAGCTCATGGCTTTTTAGAATTAATTTTTATTGGCATATAGTTGCTCAACCATGTTGTGTTAGTTATGCACTACAATGAGACACCAACTCACACATGGGGGAAATAAAGGAAGAAACAATAGTGTTGGCAAGGATGTGGAGAAACTGGAACCCTGCACACTGATGGTGGGGTTGTAAAATGGTGCATCACAAAGGACAAATATTTTATGATTTGATTTACGTGAAGTCCTCAGAGCAGTCGAATTCAAAGAGAAACAAAGTGGCCTCATGGTTGCCAAGGGCTGGGGGCAAGGGAAGTGGGCAGTTAGTGTTTGATGGTACATCATTACCAGTACAGGTTGAAAAGAGTTCTGGAAACTGGTTGCATGGTAATGTGAAGATAGATAACAATAATGAACCATGTGCTTGAAAAATCAAGATGGTAGATTTTATTTTGTGTGCATTTTCCACACAATTTAAAAATTTCGAAACAAAAATGGCACCTGATGTGCCTCATTTGGAAGTGTTCCTATGTTAGAGTTTAGACTTTGCCACTTCCTGGTTATATGACCATGAACCAGCCACA
>NW_011495084.1:200209-202208 GCF_000754665.1 Bison bison bison
TTTAATTAAAAAATAAATACCACATTTTGAACATTATTTAATGCTATAAATAAATGTTAAACTTACCCTTTGAAAGTTAGGAAGGAATCTGGATCCAAAGATATTTTGATATTGAGCATCTTTTCCTTTTCAAGCAGAATTTTAAAGAGGGTCTTTTGTGGACTTCCCTTGTAGCTCAGATGGTAAAAAATCTGTCTGTAATGCAGGAGAACCTGGTTTAATCCCTGAGTCAGAAAGATCCCCTGGAGAAGGGAATGGCTACCCACTCCTGTATTCTTGCCTGGAGAATTCTATGGACAGACCATGGGGTTGCAAAGAGTCAGACACAACTGGGTGACTAATGCTTTCACTTTGGGGGCAGAGTGTCATCATCTGGGTAAGTCCCAGTGCTAATTCACTGAGCATTTTCTATAGGGGACAAGTGTGGAATAAATCACCCAACATGTTTCAAACCTGCTTGGTGGTAAAGCTCCTAGATGTGCACCATTGTTTTGGAAGGAAACTGAGACCTAGAGATATTAAAGGTCATGGAGCTGCTGAACTGGAGTGGAGACGTGGAGCAGAGGACAGCAGAGGTCCTGGGTGTTCAGCACCGCTCCTGGGACTAGAGTCCAGTCTTCTGACTCCTGGAGCGGGGTACTTTGGGGGTGCCAATGTACCCGGATTAGCAAAATCTGATTCAGTCTATCTTATCGCTTCTTTAATGAGTCATGGATAGTCATATAATCAACAAATAATTTTTGAGCATCTGTACCCATGTTGTTCTAGGAATAACAGGATAGAAGAAATGCGATCTCTGTCGTTGTTATTCAGTCGTTCAACCATGTCTGACTTCATGACCCCATGGACCAGCACACCAGGCTTCCTTGTCCTTTACTCTCTCCTGGGGTTTGCTCAAACTCATGTCCATTGAGTGGGTGATGTTATATAACCATGTCATCTTCTGCTGCCCTCTTCTCCTTTTGTCTTCAACCTTTCCCAGCATCCAGGTCTTTTCCAATTAGTCAGCTCTTTGCATCAGTTTGGCCAAAGTATTGGAGCTTCAGCATCAGGCCTTCCAATGAATATTCAAGGTTGATTTCCTTTAGGACTGACTGGTTTGATCTCTATCCATGGGTTATTATGGTCTGGCCTTGGAAATTTCCTTACCCTGGTAAAATTAGTAAAATGGTATTTACCTATGTGCTGTCTCTGCATATTATTATCATTTAAATAATGCATGATCTATCTGAATAGGTTTTTTGGTGGGATCATCTGTACCCTTATTGTTTTTTCTCTTTATAATAAATAATTGCAGAGAGATAAGTTGAGATTATGTAAATATCATCTTCTGCTTCAAACTTTCAGCCAGTTTTTAATTTCCATGGATGATTTTCTTGACTTGATTTTTCCTTTATTATTTTTATTTTTTTGAATTGTTAAACATGTTTATTGTGCAGATTTATAACTTTATAGGACATGCAGGATAAAAAAGTGTAAAATATCAGTAGGCATATAAATTTCAGCAGTCTTTGGACCAGCACTTGATTTGCACAAGGGACTAATCATCTATCTAGAACAGACATGTCTTGGAATACATAGTTTATAGATTGAATCACAAAACAGTTTCCCAAGTGATTTTCCTCATGTAAAGATAAAAAATATCTTGCACTTAAAAATTATTCAGTATAGTACATTTTCAGTTATGTACATAGTTTAAAAGTAATTGATTACTCCTTTTATGTTTGGTTGCATTTGTTTGCAAGAGCTTTCCTTTCTCTCCTGTTTATGTAGCACTACTGATTCATGGATTCTTTCATTATTTACTGGGTTAAGCTTCATTGCCATTTGTTTGTTTTGATGCTCATAGTATTCCAGATTTGTCTAGCAAGAGCCATTCAAGCTTCTCTGTCCTTCTACACATCCTCATGATTCCTTGAGCGCTTCCTTATTTTATGGCACAAGATGTCTTAGACCCATCTTGGACTTTCCCTGCCTGTTGGTCTTGGCCTGTAGACAG
>NW_011495084.1:202308-202904 GCF_000754665.1 Bison bison bison
AGCCTGACGGGCTTCAATCCATGAGGTTGCAAAGAGTATAGTGGAACAGGACTAAGTGACTGAGCATGCATAAGTCAAATAAATTCAAATTAAAATGGTTTGAATTATTTTAACTTTAGGCGCAGAAAAACTGTAATTCAGAAGGTACTCAAAGGTGACAATGCAATAAGCTCACAAACAGCTGTTAAGAGGGCAAATTGGTCTAAACCTAATGGAAAAGAATTCAGCCCTTCACTAATTATTCTACTTCTGGGAATTTGGAAAAAGGAAAGATGCACCAAAATATCTGGTCATCGGTATGCATCACATCCTAATTAGCAATAAACTGTATTAAAGGTGGAAGACTGAATACATTTCAGTTAAATACCACATTTTGACAGAAACAGACTCTCAGACTTCAGAGAATGAACTTATGGTTGCCAAGGAGAGTGAAGAGCAAAAGGGATAGTTAGGGAATTTGGTAGGGATGTGCACACACTGCTGTATTTAGGATGGATAACCAACAAGGACCTACTGTATAGCACAGGGAACTGCTCAATGTTATGTGGCAGCCTGGATGGGAGAGGGGTTTGAGGGAGAATGATACATGTGTATGT
>NW_011495084.1:203004-203141 GCF_000754665.1 Bison bison bison
TGAATAGGAGAAGTCCTTCCAAACAAAGAGCAGTCATCACCACCACAGAGTGCTCGAGTAATCCCATGTGGTCCACAATAGAAAGCCTCTGATAACTTTGATAGATGAGGATACATCAACAGCAGCCCCAACAGGAA
>NW_011495084.1:203392-205544 GCF_000754665.1 Bison bison bison
CAAAGTCTGGTTTCCACTTTTCTGGGCAAATGTTTTTTAAAATGTATTCTGTTTTTAAAATCAACTCTGTTGTGGGATTTTTAAGGAAGGATGTAACTGGGTTCTCATCTGCTCCCTAGCTGGATGGCACACACTTCATCTCCCTCTATGGCATTCTTTCATCCTGGCTCACAGACTCTGTAAGCCTGCTGCCTCCCCCTTTCTGAATTTTCCAGACCCCAAGTGGGAAATCAGGTTTTTACTTGTAACACAAGATGATGGTATGGGAATCTCTTCTGCAAAGTGGCCAACTCATCTGGCTTCTAGCTGGAGGTAAGGCACCAGTCATACTTGGGGTGGGGGTTCTATCATATCTGATATCCCCCTACTTTGTCCTTGCCTGGGAGGTTGAGGATGGTGACCATTGGGGACAGGGATCTCTCGCACTCTCCCTCTTGTCCCCAGACCTTTGCTCTCCTCTGACTTGGGTTTCAATCTCTCTTCTCTGGAGGAAAATTCAGTTGGTTAAGTTTTCTTGAAAACTGTTCTCTTTATGCCAGCACCAGTGGCCTTTAAGCTATAACCTCAAGAATTGCATTTTCATTCCTTTATCACAAACATTTATACCACAGCAAGGACAATTTACTTGCTCCTTGGAAGGAAAGTTATGACCAACCTAGACAGCATATTCAAAAGCAGAGACATTACTTTGTCAACAAAGGTCCGTCTAGTCAAGGTATGGTTTTTCCAGTGGTCAAGTATGGATGTGAGAGTTGGACTGTAAAGAAAGCTGAGCACAGAAGAATTGATGCTTTTGAACTGTGGTGTTGGAGAAGACTCTTGAGAGTCCCTTACTGCAAGGAGATCCAACCAGTCCATTCTGAAGGAGATCGGTCCTGGGTGTTCACCAGTCCTGGGACTGATGTTGAAGCTGAAACTCCAATATTTTTGCCACATGATGCAAAGAGCTGAGTCATTTGAAAAGACCCTGATGCTGGGAAAGATTGAAAGTGGGAGGAGAAGGGGACAACAGAGGATGAGATAGTTGGATGGCATCACCGACTCAATGGACATAAGTTTGGGTAAACTCCGGGAATTGGTGATAGACAGGGAAGCCTGGCGTGCTGCAATTCATGGAGTTGCAAAGAGTCAGACATGACTGAGAGACTGAACTGAAGGACAATTAATTTAATATTCTGATAAAGTATCTTACTATAATAACCTCCACTTATTAAACATCCCTTTTGCATCAGAAATTACAACAAGCACTTTCAGATAAACAATAACTCCACGAGATAGTTATTACGTTTTGTTTTTTACTTTTGCTTTGTTGTGGCGCTTGGGACCTATGTTGTGTCATGCAAGATCTTTTGTTGTGGTGCATGGACTCTCTCATATGGAGCAGTGGGCAGGCTCAATAGCTGTGGTGCTCAGGTTTAGTTGCTCTGCTGGCACGTGGGCTCTGAGTTCCCTGACCAGGGATTGAAACTAACTTCCCTGCATTTCAAGGCAGATTCTCAACCACTGGACTACCAGGGAAGTCCCAGATATTACTTTTAAATACCCATTTTACAGATGAGAAACTGAGTTCAGAGAACATTGTCACTCAACTAGAGTTGGAAGAGTTGCCCCTGTTATGAGGCAACTGACACAGCTTCTGGGAACCTAAGAGTTTCCAGTTTTTGGAGGGATCAGGTAGAAAGAAAAGACAAATGTTAATTCTACTTACAAAGATGTAATTTTCCAAATTGTTTTAAGTCATAATTAGCTTGAGGGAAAGGATTTTCTTATGTTGGGAAAACACTAACTTAAACCAGTAATATTTTAGAAAAAAACAATAAAATTTATAAGCATATTTTCCAGTTCACTCAGCAACTAGTCCTTTTTGTTAATGGTTTTATGAAGGCATCAGGTTTTCCATTAGGACTCTATAATTTCTTACAAAGTTTAGCTCTTCATTTGAAACTTATCAGAAATCTGTACTTGTCAAAAGTCCTTCCTATGGATCTTCTTGAAAATGAAGCACTTTTACAAACACATCTTAGTACAGCAACAACTGTCTGTGAATGATGAAAGACTTTTGCATACATGTGCATGCTGCACAGGTTAATAAACTGTTTTTCTCTTGTTCATCTGTCTTATATCAATTGAATTTCCCAGGTCTCAGCCAGCG
>NW_011495084.1:205667-206127 GCF_000754665.1 Bison bison bison
CCGGTTATTATGTAGTTCTTTACCTGGAGGGGTTTTCAGTACCTATAAGACAGCTCACAGGATATGGCTCAGAATATTATCTATAGCCCTTGAGAAGAAATTAAGAGGTCCTTGACTATGCTTAATGACTACATTATTATTATTTGGTCTCCTTTAACTGTTTTTCTTGGTATCTACATGTTCTCACTTCTGGGACTAAACATATTTTTTGGCTAAAGATTTTCCACAGACAAAAGGTAGGCAGAGGACATGGGGGGCAAGGACCATAGGGTCCTGCTCCATTTCAAAAGTGTGCAGCGGTTCAGTTCTTGAAAATCCCTGTTCCTTCCCTGGAATAGCAAGAATATCTGCCCCACTTATTATCATATGAAATTACCCAGCCCATGACAATTAACAACCCCATACCCTGGGCCCTCTCACCTTCTGAGAGGGTCCATATTTTGACTATGGAGTGTGTGTC
>NW_011495084.1:206413-206937 GCF_000754665.1 Bison bison bison
TCTCAGCCAGCGGACCTAGAAAGGTAAAACAAAAAGGAATTCTCTCCTCCATTACATGGTATAAAATATACATAACACATGTGAGCTATCTTAACCATTTTAAAATGTACTATTGTGGGCATTGATTAGATTCACATTGCTGTGCAATCATCACCACAGTCCATCTCCAGAGCTTTTTCATCTTCCAACTGAAACTCTGTGTCCATTAAACACTCCCCACCATCCCCCTTGCCCAGCAAACATCATTCTACTTTGTGTTTCTATGATTTTCACTAGTCTGCTGCTACTGCTGCTAAGTCGCTTCAGTCGTGTCCGACTCTGTACAACCCCATAGACAGCAGCCCACCAGGCTCCACCACCCATGGGATTTTCCAGGCAAGAACACTGGTGTGGGGTGCCATGGCCTCCAAACTAGATCACTGCTACTGCTGCTAAGTCACTTCAGTCATGTCTGACTCTGTGCAACCCCATAGACGGCAGCCCACCAGGCTTCCCTGTCCCTGGGATTCTCCAGGCAAGAACAC
>NW_011495084.1:207163-208829 GCF_000754665.1 Bison bison bison
GAAGTCACTCAGTCGTGTCCGACTCTGGCGACCCCATGGACTGCAGCCTACCAGGTTCCTCCATCCATGGGATTTTCCAAGCAAGAGTACTGGAGTGGGGTGCCATTGCCTTCTCTGACTAGATCACTAGTTTATCATAAAAGGATTCAAGTCAGGAACAGCCAGATGGAAGAGATGCAGAGAGCAAGGTAGGGGGAGGGGCAGGGTCTTCCAGGCCTCTCCAGGTAAGTCACGGTTCCAGCACCTACACATGTTCACCAGCTGGGAAGCTCTGTGAACCCCATCCTATTGGTTTTTTATTGAGGCTTCATAGAAGCATACTTAGGCAAGGTTGATTAAAGCACTGGCCATTGGTGGTTGAACTGTTTCCAGTCCCTCTTCTCCCTGGATTTGGAGGGCGGGGCTGAAAGTGCCAACCCTTTAATCAGGTGGTTGGTTTTTCTGACTAACAGATGTATTCACTAAAACTCAGGTGTAGTTGAAAGGGGCTTGTTACAATTATCAAAAGATAGGGGCTGGTACAATGGGACCACCCAGAGGGATGGTATGGGGAGGGAGGAGGGAGGAGGGTTCAGGATGGGGAACACATTATACCTGTGGCGGATTCATTTTGATATATGGCAAAACCAATACAATATTGTAAAGTTAAAAAATAAAATAAAAAAAGATACTTTTTCACTCTTAGAGCACCTAAGGGTTTTAGGAGTTCTGTAACAGCAACAGCATGAAGACTAAATAAGTATTCTAATTATAAGTCACAACATCACAGTCTTCGAGGCTCATCCATACTGCAGTACATGGCAGAATTTCCTTTCTTTTTAAGGCTGAATGATACTCCACTGTATGTTTATACCACACTTTGTTTATTCATTCCAGAAATAATACTTTTGAATGCATTTTTCTTCATATATATTCATATGGGCTTCATATATGGGCAAAACGTTTGAAGTTCTTTATTTCCCTCTTGTACTGATACCTGCTTATTAGCTCATTTAAAATTTATTTAGTTGAGAGATAAAGTAAACCTTGACTTCTTGCTTATGTACTTTTCTTTGTGCATGGGTTCACTGCTGAGTAACTCCTTCATGCCACAAGAAGAACGTGTTTTGGTCTTACCTTTTCCCTCCTCTTATTAAAACAGGATTCCTCCAGGGCCAGCCTAGCAGTAGAACAGACACCAGGGAGCCTGAGGCTGTCATCT
Source organism: Bison bison bison (assembly GCF_000754665.1). Classification (NCBI taxonomy): domain Eukaryota; kingdom Metazoa; phylum Chordata; class Mammalia; order Artiodactyla; family Bovidae; genus Bison; species Bison bison. The sequence continues at coordinate 208,365 of NW_011495084.1, forward strand.
CAGTAGCCTGGCAGCTTTGTGCTGGTCATCTGTGCTCACTTCCACTGACCAGTATTGGCCACTAGCTCAGTGTGTCTCGTGATTGGGGGGGGGTAGTTTATCCCAGGTAAGCCCCTCAGGATTTTGCTCCATTCCAGTTGGGGACCTTCCCACAGCTCCTTTGGTCCTGATGAGGGCAGCGTGCCCAGAGGGCGAGCTGCTATCTCCTTCTGCCAGCTTTCTCTGTCTTCACCACAGCTGAGGGGCGTTTCTGCTGCAGCCTGCCCCTCCCTCTCCATCTTCTGGGTGGGGGCCTGGGCTCAGAGTTTGGTAGAGTTTGCAGCCCAGTTTGGGAACGTGGGCGCCTGGGGTCCTGCGCCCGGTGCCCGTGCGGTTCCCCCACCGCCTCCATCAGCGGCGCCTCCGGCCTCGCTTCACACCTGCGTGTGGCCCCGGGCTGCCCCCACCCCACGCCCCCGGCCTGCG
>NW_011495084.1:210081-210710 GCF_000754665.1 Bison bison bison
GGTGGACAGGGAGGCCTGATGTGCTGCAATTCATGGGGTCGCAAAAAGTCGGACACGACTGAGCAACTGAACTGATAGGAAGGCGCATATTTGTGTAAATCTTCATTTTGGAGCTCAACTGATGGGCAGGAAGTAAACAAATCCCAAAGTGGGCTTTGTGCCTTGACTCAGGGCTGGTTCCCCAAGAGCTGAGTGATCTTTACATTTATTTCCCAACCATTTCTTCCATGTGTCCCTCCCTTCTGCTCAACCCAGGAGGCTGAGGAGTGGCTGCTAGTGGCAGAGATACTGTGGGCTCAGAGCAACCACTGAGGACCACACGGCAAGGGAGAGAAGGAGGCAGCTTGAGCCAAGCAGCCAGGGACCTGCAGAGTATACCTGCACTACTGATTCTTCAGAGCATAGTATTAGTCATCAGATGTTAGTAATATCCACAGTGATACCTTGAGACATATATGAGGGTTATGCTTTTCAATTCATTAAAAAACAAAACAAAACTGTATTATTGGAAAATAATATAAAACTGTCTCATTGAAAAATTATTTTTTAAAAATTGAAGGATAATTAACTTATAATATTGTATTAGTTTCAAGTGTACAGTGTAGTAATTCAATATATTTGTACCTTAT
>NW_011495084.1:211943-212841 GCF_000754665.1 Bison bison bison
AGCTTCAGTGAGGAGGAAGCACACAGATGAAAAGCGGCTCAGAGAGATGAAGGTCTCAACTAAAGTTTTCCATCCAGTAGTTGGGACCACTAATTAGATGGGCCTCAAACTCTGGGTTTAATCACACTTGGGTGATTATTATATCTTTCATTTCTGGACCCTAAACCATTCATCTTTCTCACAAATTCTGACATTTACTTTTTTTCATATGGGAAGGCCTCGGGGAGCCCCAGGAAACCGAACCTTCTATGCTTGTTCTGATGGTGGTGTATTCAGTGTGTGTATCTACATCTCTTGGGTTTTTCGTGGCGCTTAAGGAAAGAAGGTCAAGAAGGAAAAATATGGGTGTAGGTTTCCCTATTGGCTTAGTGGTAAAGAATCTGCTGCAATAGCAGGAGACCAGGTGACATGGATTCAATCCCTAGGTGAGGAAGATCCCCTGGAGGAGGCAATGGCAATCTACTTCAGTATTCTTGCCTGGGAAATCCCATAGAAAGAGGAGCCTGGCAGGCTACACTCCATGGGGTTGCAAAAGAGTTGGACATGACTGACTAAATAGCAACAACTGTAAATGATACTAAAGTAGAGACACCTCTCCTTAACCTCAGGCAGGGCAAGGAACTCTCCAGGGATGTTCTGTTTGTGGATTTTCAAAATGTGTATGTATGCAAATGGGATGGTGAGGTGAGGACTTCTCATTGGTTTGGGTAGACACCCATTTCCAATTTTCCTGCTGAATTGGAAGGAGCTATTACCTCTTATTTTACGTGTGAAGTCACTGAAGCGGAGAGGTTGAGTAATTTTTTTAAAACTTTTAATTTTATATTGGAATACAGCCAATTTACAATGTTGTGATAGTTTCATGTGGACAGGAAAGGGACCCAGTCATACCTGTACA
>NW_011495084.1:214824-215198 GCF_000754665.1 Bison bison bison
CCCGCCCCTCAGGGCCAGTGCCTGACGCTGCTGAGCCTTGCAGGGCCTGAGGGTCAAGGGTCAGGACGAGGGAGCGCTTTCCGATGGCTGCTTGTAGCAGTGGGGTCTCCCCTCGCCGGCCACGGGGGTCCCTGTCTGCACCCTCTGGGTGAGGCGACGGGAAGGGGTAGCAGGAACAGGAAGAGGGACCTGGTGGCGGGGCACAGGGTCTCCCTGCCTTGCAACTCGCTGCCCCGCCAGCCTCCTTAGTCCCGGGGAGCAGGAGGGGCAGCGGGAGCAGGAGGCAGGGGGGCTGAGAACCCAGGCTGCCCAGGGCTGGTCACCGCCAGCGGGAGAAGGACTGGACCCCCGTACACCATCCCTAGCTGGCTTCC
>NW_011495084.1:215298-217087 GCF_000754665.1 Bison bison bison
GCTTGTGTCAGTGTTCTGATGGGTGGAGCTGTATTTCTTCTCTTTGTTCAGTCGCGCTGTGGGAGGGAGGAGGGATGCTGCAACAATATACTGGCGTGCGCTCGCAGTGCCTCAGCCACACTGGGTCTGCCCCCGCTCACGGCGCGTGTAGCCTCCCTGCCCACACTGCTCGGGCTCTAGGTTGTTCCGCCGGGAACAATCCGAGGCTGGCCCTGGGTTGCATGCACCTCCCAGGTCCAAGCCGCTCAGGTTCAGGCACTCGGGTAGTCCTCAGAGGCCCAGGCTCAGTTGGGCCTGAGTATTGTGCTCTTCCCAGGTCCGAGCAGCTCAAGTGATGAGGTGTTTGGCGAGCGCCAATGCTGCGACTTATCGCCTCCCCGCCACTCGGTTATCTGGGCGTAAAACTGGCGCACCTTCTTAGGCAGATGTTAACCGTCCCAAGAAGTTTTAGTTAGCAAAGAAGCCTGCTTACAGTTTTATAGATAATGTCTCTCTGGGGCTGCGATTGCCCCCTTCCGGCTCTGGCTGCCTGTCACCGGAGGGGGAAGGTCTCCAGCCGGCTATCTCTGTTCAGTTCTTTGTTCCGTGCGCGGGCCTGGCGGTGTCTTAGGTTGGGGCTGGCTTTTCGCGTGGTAGATATCCCACAGTCTGGTTTGCTAGCCCAAATTATTTCGCTCAGATAGTGCTCAGGGTATTCAGGCCAGATTCTTACTCTAAGCGATGCAGCCCGCGCTGCGCCTCCCTGCCCAGCCCCCGCTTGTTAATGGCGCGTGCAGGCGTCTGCGCTGCTTCTCCGCTGGGGGAGTTACCCTAGGACTCGCAATCTTCGAGTTTTAATTGTTTGTTTATTTTTTCTTCCTGTTACGTTGCCCTCTGTGCTTCCAAAGCTCGGCACAGATTCGGCAGTGAGAAGGTTTCCTGGTGTTTGGAAACTTCTCTCTTTTTAAGACTCCCTTCCCGGGACGGAACTCCGTCCCTCCCTCTTTTGTCTCTTTTTTGTCTTTTATATTTTTTCCTACCTCCTTTCGAAGAGTTGAATTGCTTTTCTGGGTGCCTGATGTCCTCTGCCGGCATTCAGAAGTTGTTTTGTGGAATTTACTCGACGTTTAAATGCTCTTTTGATGAATTTGTGGGGGAGAAAGTGTTCTCCCTGTCCTACTCCTCCGCCATCTTCAGGATACCCTCGATTTTCCTGAGAGCAGAGACAGGAGCTGAGGCCCAAGACGATGGTCTCCCTGGTGCAGCACCGGCTGATCAGCCCACATCCACTTCTTGATTCCAAACTCAAATTTAAATTATATGTGTGGCAGATTTATATATTCTTACATAATATACAGTATTTATGTATATTACACTGTATATTATTGTATATTATATAATATTTATTGTAATTATTGTATATTATACAATACTTATTATAATTATTGTATATTACACAATATTTATTGTAATATTGTATATTATACAACATTTGTTGTAATTATTATAATATAAATATACAGAAACAGAGCAGACTGTAGTACTGGACAAAACTGGACAAGTAGTTTATTTTGAAATTGTAGTATTTGGTTGTTTTTCTCTTGGACTAATTAAAAATGTAAAATAAAGCTAAATAATCCATATAATGGAAATTTAGACTAAAAATAAATCTCGGAGACTGATCTTTGTGAATTAGAAGAAAATGAAGTACTTACAACATAAACATGAGTGAATACACATCACATTTGTTACTTCTTACAGTGTGCTGCTGCTGCTGAGTTGCTTCAGTGGTATCCGACTCTGTGTGACC
>NW_011495084.1:219524-220185 GCF_000754665.1 Bison bison bison
TTTAGTCACATCCTGCAAACATTGTTAAGTTCAAGTGACACTTTTCAGCTAGCCAGCATTTCTCTATGGATAACAGTGTATATTGACTCACATTTAAAAGCGATCTCTTTGAGTCAACTAGTGAAACAAGAAAGCCATCCAGTCATGGCAACCGCTGTGTGCACAGACCAACACAAAATGACCAATTCAGTTTTCCTGATATGTAATTTCAAAGACTTAAATAGTTCTGTAGCTGTGGTATTGGTTGGCAACAAAAGTGCACACAGCATATCCTTGTGCACATCCTCCTGAAAATATTGCTCATAGAAACAAGTATTGTTGCCTTTTTGTCAACCTCAGTAGGCTTGTTAAGTTGGATTGCATACCACAGTGACACATTAATCTTTCCTAAAATTGTGTCTCAATATCCTCTGCTTTTTCACCAATTCATCTAGCTATGGTACTAGACAAAATAGGGAAAGGTGCCACCTTTTGAACTGCAGCCTCTCCTAATAGTGCACAAAAGCTGTCCTCAGCACCAGGCAGGATTGACTCTTCAGTAAGAGTGAAGGACTTTTTAACTTTAGCAATGATGTTCACAACTAAGAATGATGCTCTTAGTGCAGACACATTTGATGAAGTTGTGGCCATCCCTAATTGCTTCTGTTCTTTGTGTTCACAT
>NW_011495084.1:220285-221387 GCF_000754665.1 Bison bison bison
TTCTTAAAGTTCTTGCTGTTAGAGATGATGCTTGTGAAACAGCTTGAAATTATTCAAGCTTTAGGTACCTGTTCTCAGAGTATGGCTCTCAGACCTTCTCATCCTCCATCCTCATCACCTGGGAGCTTGTTAGAAATGCAAATGCCCGCACCCCACTGCAGTCCTTCTGGCCAATTCTGTAAATTTAGAAATGGTGGGGGTGGGGTTAAATAAGCTCTAAGTGATTCTAATGGAAGGTGGAGGTTGGCTTCTGCTTTAAGCCACTCCTCCCATTGGCAGTTTTCCTTCAGTGTTAACTTTTAAAAAGGGGTCCAGACCTTGTGAAGTTAGCTGGTGACCACAATTGCCATCCTGTATGTAAAGTCTGAGGTACCCTCATGATTTCCTTGTGTCCCATACTCGCTGTCCTGGGAAATTGAAATGAGCCCAGGCAGGAAGTACTGCCCAAAGACAAGGCCCACCTTGTAGAGAAAAAGTGAGTTTTCATCTTCTCATTGGGTATTTGCTTTTCTTCTCACATTTCATCTGCTTTCTAAACTTGTAAATGATGCCAATAACTAGATTATTGACTCTATACAAATGACCTCACTGGGGTTTTAGTGTTTTCACAGCACAGGTAGGACTTAGAGTCTAAGAGAAGGCATACATTTTGACTATTGGTAATTGTGAATTTTAGAAAAGAATATATATATTTTTCTATTTGTATAAAAATATTAAAACTATAGAAGAAGAAGGGCCTCCCAGATAGGTGGCACAGGGGTAAAGAATCCATCTGCCAGTGCAGGAGAGTCAAGAGAGGTGGGTTTGACCCCTGGGTTAGGAAGATCCCCTGGTGTAAGAAACGACAACCCACTCCAATATTGTTGCCTGGAGAATCCCATGGACAGAGGAGCCTGGTGGGCTATAGTCCATCGGGTCGCAAAGAGTTGGACATGACTGAGCACACAGAAGAAGAGAGGAATAAGGATTTGTTTTTATTAGCCAGGTCTACTTGCTGATATTTTGGTTATTTCTTAGTCTTTACCCTAGAAATCTTTGCATATCTGCACATGCACGGTTTTTTTAAAATCAAAATTATAGCTCATGATTTTTTAGAATTAAT
>NW_011495084.1:221487-222362 GCF_000754665.1 Bison bison bison
AGTCCTGGGAGCAGGAGGGGCAGCGGGAGCAGGAGGCAGGGAGGCTGAGAACGCAGGCTGCCCAGGGGAGTCACCGCCATCGGGAGAAGGACTGGACTCCGCATGCCATCCTTAGCCGGCTTCCCCAGGACAGCTCCGGATTCATAGTTCTGAACTAATTCGCACCCTTTCCCCACTAAGCAAACAGCCCTGAACAGTTTCCTTTATCTAGTTAGTGCTCTGCTCCTGTTGTCATCTTCCAGTAATGTCCCTACCTTTCCCCATATTTCTTAGGTGACAGCTGAGTCCAACTGCACTGGGCTCCCTTGTCCCTGTGTCTGTGACCAGGTCTCCCTGCCTCCCTCTTTCTCTCTGTATGTATCTCTCACTGTATATCCTGGTATCTAGTGACACATTTCGTGTGTGTAAGAACACTATTGTTTTTTATTTAATGAAAGTGAAAGTGAAGTCGCTCAGTCGTGTCCGACTCTTTGAGACCCCATGAATTGTAGCCTACCAGGCTCTTCCATCCATGGGATTCTCCAGGCAAGAGTACTGGAGTGGGTTGCCATTTCCTTCTCCAGGGGATATTCCCGACCCAGGGATCAAACCTGGGTCTCCCGCATTGTAGGCAGATGCTTTTACCGCCTGAGTCACCACAGTTTATTGAATGGGGACACAATTCTTGAACCCATTTTACTTTTACCTGGGATACACTGAGGACTGGAATATGGATTTGACCAGTCCCTGTCCTTACTGTGAATATTTCCACTTCCACCTTTGAGAGTCACCTTGGGGATGGGATCCCTGAAGCCTGTGGGGTCTTATCTGCATCTCTAGCCTTTCCAGAAGCAGTGCAAGGTCTTGATGCAGGTGGTCTTGCCCAGGAGTCCTTT
>NW_011495084.1:222462-223519 GCF_000754665.1 Bison bison bison
CAGTGGGGACATCGCCAGGGAGAGTCTCAGCAGACTGGACAGTCCATTCTCAGCTGGACACGATTCATTAACTGTGCTTCTTATTTCCAATAGTGAGGAATAAGAAATACTCAATAAACCACAATGGGAAAATGGACTGTTTTAGGAAAAAAATGGGGCCTATCCTATATCAAAAACTAAAAGAAGTTCTAGCTGCCTTTACTGTTAGAAATAAAATAAGAAAAAAGCTAAAATAAAGCACATAGATTTAGATGATGTTCGGATTTTTAAAAGATATACTACAAAAGCAACAGGAGAATTCAAAAGGCTCGATTTTAATGAATGATATATAATTTAAAACCTGTAAAGAAACATTAAAATCTGGAAAAAAATATATGCACTATTACAAGTTATTTCAAAAATATAAAAGCTCTATAGGAAAAAATATGTTATAGACACTTGAAAAAGACAAGTAAATGATCAATAGACATAAAAAGTGTTCCATCTCTACAAGTCAAATAGCAACCCACCCTAGTATTCTTGCCTGGGAAATCCCATGGACAGAGGAGCCTGACAGTACAGTTCATGGGGTTGCAAAGAGTTTAACAGGACTGGGGTTGTAAAATGGTAGAATGTGGGGTTGCAAAGAGTCGAACAAGACTGAGTGACTGAGCACGCATAAATCAAATGAATTCAAATTAAAGCTGTTTGAATTATTTTTAACTTTAGGCCAAGAAAAAATGTAGTTCAGGTATTCAAAGCTGACAATGAAATAAGCTCACAAATAGCTGTTAAGAGGGCAAATTGGTCTGAATCTAATGGAAAACAGTTCAGCCTTTCACTAATTTTTCTACTTCTGGGAATTTGGAAAAAGGAAAGATGCACCAAAATATATGGTCATAGATATGCATCACATCTTGATTAGCAATAAACTGTATTAAACAAAAGTGAGAGACTGCATACATTTCAATTAAATACCGATTTTGACAGAACGAGACTCTCAGACTTTGGAGAACGAACTTATGGTTGCCAAAGAGAGTGATGGGGGAAAGGGATAGTTTGGGAGTTTGGTAGGGAC
>NW_011495084.1:223619-224812 GCF_000754665.1 Bison bison bison
GAGAGAACACCTCCCTGGGATGCTGAGAGGGTCAGTGATGCTCTGAACAGGACAAGCGCCCCCAGACAAACAGCAGTCATCACCACCACAGAGCGCTTGAGTAATCCCAGGGTCCCCAGTAGAAAGCCTCTGAAAGTTTGATACATGAGGTTACAACAACAGCAGCACCAACAGGAAAAAGAAGGACTGCTCTCCTTTCCTGGCAAGGACGCAGGCAATGAAAAGCCATGGACTCTGTAAGAGCCCTTCCAACCTCCTCTTCCCGTCTGTAAAAGTGCTCTCCAACCCTGGCACTCTGGGGACTTACACTTGGCTCTCCACAAATGCAGACCTCAAACTGCAATTCTCTGCTGATTCTGGATAAGCCCATCTTTGCTGGGGAAATATTTTGCAGTCTGTCTGTTTCAGGTCAACAGAGGGTAGGAATCAACACACTGGGGGACCCATGGAAGACTCTGAAAGGCAAATTATCCACTTGATACCTCTGAAAGGACACTAGTCTCAGGCTGATCAGATGCAGAACTATAAAGACCAAAAAAAACAAGAAGAAACTACAGGAGATAAACTTAAATTTGTTAGGCAGTTTATTTTGCCGTAAGGACATACCAATAAATTTGACTATACCTTTGGAATGTTCTACTTCTTGCTTGAGGCTGTGGTTATTGTATAAAATTACCAAAACTCATCAAAGTAAACACTCACTGGGAACAGATCAAGGTCAGAGAAAGAGCCCTGGAAAGCTCACCCAGCTTCCATCTACAACATGTGGGTTTCTGACTGTTAATGAAGAATAACAACTGGTATTCTAAAAATAGTGCAAAGAATCCTAGTTTGAAATTAAACATTTCTATCTATTCACAATTGCTAGTTACTGAGGGCCTAACAGGCCCAACCTTCCTAAACTATCTCAGCCCTTGGCGAGTTCACATCCCTCCTCATGTCATCAGCTTCTCTGAAAATTATCTCCAGAGAGTCTGTCTTGACATCAATGACAGTCTTCGCATCCACACTCCCTTTGCAAGGGGACAGTTCACTCAGTGAGACATGGCCAGTGTCAGGGAACAAGAATTTAACAGCTCCCTGATGGGCCAAGTGCATGTAGTCCAAGATCCTACACCACCCTTATCTCTGGGGACAGGTCCTGCACTCACCCCCAACCTGCTGGCCTCTGGGACGAGGGTGGAGAGAAATGC
>NW_011495084.1:224912-225434 GCF_000754665.1 Bison bison bison
TTAATTAATTTTTATTGACATATAGTTGCTTAACCCTGTTATGTTAGTTATGCACCACAATGAGACACCAGCTCATACATATTAGGAGGGCTCCCATGGGGAAAAAAAGAAAAAATAGTGTTGGCAAGGATGTGAAGAAACTAGAACCCTGCACACTGACGGTGGGGTTGTAAAATGGTGCATCACAAAGGACAAATATTTTATGATTTGATTTACATGAAGTCCTCAGAGCAGTCAAACTCAAAGAGAAACAAAGTGGCCTTGTGGTTGCCAGGGGCTGGGGGCAAGGGAAGTGGGGAGTTAGTGTTTGATGGCACAACAGTGCAGGATGAAGAGAGTGCTGGAAACTGGTTGCACAGTAATGTTAAGATAGGTAACAATAATGAATCGCATGCTTGAAAAATCATCAAGATGGTAAACTTTATGTCATGTGCATTTTCCACAGTTTTGAAAAATTTAATGAGAAAAAAAATGGCACCTGATGTGCCTCATTTGGAAGTGTTCCTGTGTTAGAGTCTAGAT
>NW_011495084.1:225534-227408 GCF_000754665.1 Bison bison bison
CAGGATGAGTGAGGCATCTAGAGCTCTGGTCCCTTGGCTCCAGAGCCAGTCCTCTGAACAGTGTAACATTGGATTTGAACATTTCTTCTAAATATCATATTAGTGTATGTTCAGAAAAGATTGCTAAGAAGTTTCAAAAAATCTTAATTAAAGAAAATGCAGCAGAAGCTGTAGGGACTGAGTGTATTTGACAGTTTGTAGACACTAATTATGGTCTTGAGACAGTTGTGGGGACCAGAGAGAACAGTCTGGGGAAGTGCAACAAGAGAAGTCACTAGACTTCCAACTTCAGCAAACAATTTATTCATCTTTGAAGTAGAACTAGTAGCTGAACATTTATAGGGATGGAGGAATGTAGAGAATTTCAAAGAGAACTGGAAATCAAGTGAGGAGTGATTATTTAGTTTGTTTGATTGCGTTATCTGAGAAAGAGTTAACACCAGAAATATGGGTAATTGGAAGTTGACAATTTTCAGCTTTGTCTTTCTTTTTCAATAGAAAACTTCAAACATGCATGAAATATCAAGAAAATAGTATAATAAACCACCAGCATGCCCATCAATAAAAAAATTATCAATAGTTTGCCATTCTTATATGTTTGATTTATAAAAAATATTTGAATACATTAAGGGTTTCTTTAAAATTAATTTCTCCTTCAGCTTTATTGAGGTCTAATTGATGATCAAAATTGTATATATTTAGATGTACAACTTGATGACTTGACATACATATAACATTGTGAAATGCTCATCATACCAAGCCAATCAATATATCTATCACTTCACATCTTAATCATTTAATTTTTTCTCTCTTATATGTTGAGAACTCCCAAACTCTACTCTCTCAGCAAATTAAAAGGACACAGTACTGTACTGTCAACTGTAACCAAATTGCTGTACACTAGTTCTGCAGGACATATTCATCTTGCATAACTGAAGCTAAAAGTCATTATTAATAACACCATTTTAGCCAGGGTACATTGGAAATTATCAAATAATGAGGTGATCTTATAAACACCACAAACTTTGATTTTTCTTCATTTAGAATGAAAGGGAAGAGAAGCTGCTGAGCTGGTAAGATGGCCACACAAATAACTTATCACTTATGGGTGGGAGCCCAAGATTTTATTCTCAGTCCTACAGCATTGATTCATGCAGATAGTATATTCCAGACACTTTTCACACACTGACCATCCAACAGTGAGTCAGTCATTCTGGACTTGGACTTGAATCCAAGTCAAAATTCATCATTTACTGATTCAAAAATCTTAGAGAATGCTGTCCTTGAGCCTCAGCTTTGTCATCTGTAAAACAGAGATAATACCTTCTTGAATAGGGCATTGTGGGAGTTAAAAGTGAATTAAGTTTCCCACAAATGCACATAACCTGTATTCTATAACATATTGCCACTATTACTCCACTAGGCAGGCCCTGAGCTCATGATGAAAGAAATCATAAGGCAATCTCCCTGTCCCAAATTCCTCTTCAAAGAGGACAGCAAAAAGCTCACAGAGGTCCCCCCACAATGTAAACTGTGAGATGCAAGACACCTCACATGTTGTGGTGATCTCCAATGACAGCATGGATTCATGTTTCGAAATCATTTGAAGTCTTCTAATCTTCTGTTACATTTGTGTAAGTCTTATAGCTCTACAAACATAATCTGTGCTAAACCCTATTGTTGGCCATCATCAAATGTTTGGTGCCTGGTTTGTATTGGCCAAACCAAAGTCTTGTGCCCAATGTACACTGAGGTGATATGAACTGAAATGTTGGCTTTCTGAGCAGAGAAAGGTTTATTGCAAAGGCCAAGCAAGGAGTAAGGATGCTCGTGCTCAGAAGGCTGGAACTCCCCAGTGGATTTCAGGGGAGGTT
>NW_011495084.1:227606-228029 GCF_000754665.1 Bison bison bison
GCATAATCGATCTGAATAAGTTTTTTGGTGGGATCATCTGTACAGTTACTGTTTTTTTCCCTTTATAATAAATAATTGCAGAGAGATAATTTGAGATTATGTAAATATCTCTGCTTCAAGCTTTCACACACTATTTTTAATTTCCATTGATGATTTTCTGACTTGATTGTTCCTTTTTTTTCTGAATTGTTAAACATTTTTGTTGTGCAGACTTATAAGGTTGCAGGACATGCAGGATAAAAAAGTGTAAAATATCAGTAAGCATATAAAATTTCAGCAGTCTTTTGGACCAGCACTTGATTTGCACAAGGGACTAAGCATCTGTATAGAACAGACATATCTTGGGATACATAGTTTACATATTGAATCACAAAACAATTTAAAAATTATTCAGTATAGTACATTTTCAGTTATGTACACAAC
>NW_011495084.1:228229-229114 GCF_000754665.1 Bison bison bison
ATAAGAGTGGGAATTAAAGTGCTGGAAGGGAGAAGCAAACAGTCAGTGAGATGGTCTGTTATCAGGTCAACCAGAGCTTTCTAAAGTGGGAACTTCATGGGTGGGGTGGCCTGGCTCTTTATCTCATTGTGTAGCTGTCACGTGTTCACTGGAGATGGATGTCTTTGACATGGATATCGCTAAAGCTTCATGTCAGGCACTTATATTACAGTGAAAAAAAACAGAATTATCAGTGCTGACACACACAGCCTCAACCTTGGAACTAGTCATTTCTTCAGTTGGTTCCTTTTAGGCAAGAAGGATATTACAAAGCCAAGACCTGGGTGAAGGGAGCCAAAGGACACAAACTTCCATTATAAAATAAGTTATACAGTAGGATTAACTATAGTCACCAGACTGCACATTACATCCTCGTGAAAGTGAAAGTCCCTCGGTCATGTTCAACTCTTTGTGACCCCATGGACTATACAGTTCGTGGAATTGCTGCCTGCAATGTGAGAGACCTGGGTCTGATCCCTGGGTTGGGAAGATCCCCTGGAGAAGGGAATGGCTACCCACTCCAGTATTCTGGCCTGGAGAATTCCATGAACTGTATAGTCCATGGGGTTGCAGAGTCGGACACGACTGAGCGACTTTCACTTTCATGAAGGTGTAATGTCCAGTCTGGTGACTATAGTTAATCCTACTGTACTGAATATTTGAAAGCTGATAAGAGAGTAGACCTTAAGAGTCCTTCCCACAAGAAAAAAATTATAATTGTGTATGTTAAACAAAACCCCAAGATTGAGGGGCTAGCATGCTCTTTGCTAACAATGTGTCATTGCTTCCGGGGCCTCTCAGCCTACAGAGTTAGGGAATGTGTATGTCTCTGTGTGTGAGTGTGTA
>NW_011495084.1:229275-229854 GCF_000754665.1 Bison bison bison
TGACCACAGCCCCTGGCCCTATTGTGAATATCTCCACTTCTACCTTTGAGAACCAAACCCTGGGGATGGAGTCCCTGAAACCTGTGGGGTCTTATCCAGATCTCTATCCTTCAGAGAAGCAGTGCATGGTCTTGATGCAGGTGGTCCTGCCCAGGAGTCCTTTGGTCCTAAAACCACTGACAGGTCCATGAGCTGGGAGGAACAACAGAGATGAAAAGCACAGCACAGAGCTGAAGCTCTTAATTGAAGTCTTCATCTAACAGCTGGGACTACAGATATGCAGGCCTGAACCTTTGGATTTTAATCACAGTTGGGTGATTATTAGGTCTTTTGTTTCCGGACCCTAACCCATTTATCTTTTCCACAAATTCTGATACTTCTTTTATTGGACAGCCTGGGGGATCTCCAGGGGGATGGCAGCTCCTATGCTTGTTTTGATGGTGATGTATTCAGTGCATGTACCTACATCCCTTGGCTATTTGGTTGCCCTTTAGGAAAGAGGGGCCTAGAAGAAGGAATATGTGTGTGGTTACCATAAATAATAGCAAAGTAGACAAATGTCTCCTTAACGTCAAGTAG
>NW_011495084.1:229954-231159 GCF_000754665.1 Bison bison bison
GAGGGGTTTGGGGCAGAATGGACACATATGTATGTATGGCTCAGTCCCTTTGCTGCCCTCCTGAAACTACCATGTTGTCTGTTGAATATACTCCTTTACAAAATAAAAAATTTAATTAAAAAATAAATGCCACATTTTGAACATTATTTAATGCTATAAGTAAATGTTAACCATCAAAAGTTAAGGAAGCAGGATCCAAAGATATTTTGATGTTGAGCATCTTTTCCTCCTCAAGCAGAATTTTAAAGAGGGTCTTTTGTGGGCTTCCCTTGTAGCTCAGATGGTAAAAAGTCTGTCTGTAATGCAGGAGAACCTGATCAATCCCTGGGTTGAGAAGATCCCCTGGAGAAGGGAATGGCTATCCACTCCAGTATTCTTGCCTAGAGAATTCTGTGGACAGATCATGGGGTTGCAAAGAGTTGGACACAACTGAGTGACTAATGCTTTCACTTTGGGGGCAGGGTGTCATCATCTGGGTAAGTCCCAGTGCTAGTTCCCTGAGCATTTTATATAGGGGACATTTTATATAGGGGGCAAGTGTGGAATAAATCACCCAACTTGTGTCAAACTTGCTTAGTGGTAAAGCTCCTAGATGTGCACCATTGTTTTGGAAGGAAACTGAGACCTAGAGATGTTAAAGGTCATGGAGCTGCTGAACTGGAGTGGAGACGTGGAGCAGAGGACAGCTGAGGTCCGGGGTGCTCAGCACCATTGCTGGGACTAGAGTTCAGTCGTCTGACTCCTGGACCAGGGCTCTTTAGAGGTGCCAAGGTACCTGGATTAGTAAAATCTGAAGTTCAGTCTATCTTATCACTTCTTTAATGAGCCATGGATATTCATACGTTCAACAAATAGTTCTTAAGCATCTATACCCATGTTGTCCTAGGAATAACAGGATAGAAGAAATGCGATCTCTGTCGTTGTTATTCAGTCGTTCAACCATGTCTGACTTCATGACCCCATGGACCAGCACACCAGGCTTCCTTGTCCTTTACTCTCTCCCAGAGTTTGCTCAATTTCATGTCCATTGAGTCGGTGATGTTATCTAACCATCTCATCTTCTGCTGCCCTCTTCTCCTTTTGCCTTCAATCTTTCCCAGAATCTGGGTCTTTTCCGATCAGTCAGCTCTTTGCATCAGGTTGGCCAAAGTATTGGAACTTCAGGATCAGGCCTTCCAATGAATATTCAGGGTTGATTTCTTTAG
>NW_011495084.1:231259-231774 GCF_000754665.1 Bison bison bison
TTTCTTGAGGTAAAAGCTTTTCCACACTGTGCATTGCTTCTCATTGTGTGCAGATCAGTACTGAGATGGATGAGATGGTGGGGAGAGAGGACAGTGGCTTAAGGTCTGAAGTTAAAACTTGTCTGTGAATCACGATGCAGTTCAGCGGTTGTATTTACTTTTTTTGTATTTACTTTTAGAATGGACAGGTGCTTAAAGACAAATGCTCCAGGGGATTACAGTTGGGTTGGCCAAAAAATTCTTTCAGCTTATGGGAAAACTTGAATGAACTTTTTGCCAAGCCAATGTTTTTCTTTTAACCAATTAAAACATAGTATTGTGGAAGGATGGCACTGACATTTTATACCATACGGAGAAGGCAATGGCAAGCCACTCCAGTACTCTTGCCTGGAAAATCTCATGGATGGAGGAGCTTGGTAGGCTACAGTCCATGGGGTCGCTACTAGTTGGACATGACTGAGCGACTTCACTTTCACTTTTCACTTTCACGCACTGGAGTGGGTTGCCATTTCCTT
>NW_011495084.1:231874-233702 GCF_000754665.1 Bison bison bison
ACATTCTATTTGTTGACTTTGAAAATGTATGTGTATAGAAATTGAAGGTGAAGACTTCCATTTTCATTGACACCCATTTCCAGTTTTCCTGGAAGGGGAGGAAGGAGCTATTACCTCTTATTTCATGCTTGAAGACTCTGAAGCATAGAGGTTGAGTAGTTGCCTACCATCAAACAGCTGGTAAGCGGTGGAGTGGGATCTCAAACCAGGAAGTCTGGTTCTGGGGTCTGTGTTTCTTGTGTATGTAACTGCTGTGCTTGCCATGGAATTGGCTGCCTGGACTTGTTCCAGGATCCTGGCCCAGACTGAGACCCCTTATGATGATGGGGAGGTTCTTCTTCCACTCAGATTCCCCCAACCAATTAGTAAACTGATGGTGAGACTGGTAGAGCACAAGCTTTGCTCAGTTACCAAAGAATGGAAAAGCGCAGACTTAGTTTGCAAGCCAACCTCTCAGCCCAAATGGGTATATAGGAGGGTTGAAGTAAAAGGAAGGGAATCAGGTTAAGAGAGGGAGGAATATTCATGGCTTACCCAATCATGCGGTATGATTTGGGCCTGAAATTAAGGCAACACTCCTTTCAGTCCTTGTATGAGCTCTTTGCTTTGTTGACATAGCCATTGTCAACCGTAGTGGTCCTGATGGGTGTGTCATTTATCATGCTTATATATTACAGTGGGTGCATAATGAGGCTCTGTGTCTACTAGATGTTAAGTCTTCTGCCATTTGGGTCTTACCTAGTTTTAATCAGTTCTTATTTTTTTCTTTCCTTTTATGATTGAGCCTGAAACTCAGATAAGAGCAGTTGGTTTCATTCAAGGGAGGGGCAGGGATATATTTCTGGGGCATAAGCCTTTCCTTTTTACTGTTCCTTATTACTGAAGGACTCTGAAGGGCCAAAGGTTCATCTTCTCATCATGCTACCTGCTAAGCGTAGGCATTGTTACATGTTGGGTTCACTTCAGTTCAGTCACTCAAATTGTCTGACTCTTTGTGATCCCATGGACTGCAGCACACCAGGTTTCCTAGTCCATCATGAACTCCTGGAGCTTGCTCAAACTCATGTCCATCGAGTTGGTGATGCCGTCTAACCATCTCATCCTCTGTCGTCTCCTTCTCCTCCTGCCTTCAGTCTTCCCCAGCATCACGGTCTTATCCAATGAGTCAGTTCTTCGCATCAGGTGGCCAAAGAATTGGAGTTTCAATCTCAGCATCAGTCCTTCCAAATAATATTCAGGAAAGATTTTCTTTAGGATTGACTGGTAGGATCTCCTTGCAGTCCAAGGGACTCTCAAGAGTCTTCTTCAAAACACAGTTGAAAAGCATCAATTCTTCGGTGCTCAGTTTTCTTTATAGTCCAAACCTCACATCCATTCATGACTACTGGAAAAGCCATAGCTTTGACTAGACAGACCTTTGTCAGCAGAGTAATGTCTCTGCTTTTTAATATGCTGTCTAGGATGGCCATAACTTTTCTTCCAAGGAGCAAGCGTCTTTTAATTCATGGCTGTAGTCACCATCTGCAGTCATTTTAGAGCCTCCAAAATAAAGTCTGTCACTGTTTCTATGTTTCTGCATGTATTTGCCATGAAGTGATGGGACCAGATGCATGATCTTCATCTTTTGAATGTTAAGTTTTATGCCAGCTTTTTTCACTCTCCTCTTTCACCTTCATTGAGAGACTCTTTAGCTCTTCTTTGCTTTCTACTGTTAGTTCAGTCAGTCAGTTCAGTTGCTCAGTCGTGTCCAACTCTTAGCGACCCCATGAACTGCAGCACACTAGGCCTCCCTGTCCATCACCAACTCCCAGAGTTTACCCAAACTCAT
>NW_011495084.1:233802-234377 GCF_000754665.1 Bison bison bison
GGTGTAGGTGAAAGCACAAAGCAGAAAGTAGGCAGACTCTGGTTTTGGGTGTAAATGCTCGAGAATTTCCAGGGGGACTCCTGAGGCTCGATCCCACCTTTGCGTATGCCGAGCCTCCTTCCTCATGACCTTTGTCATGGGTGGAGCTCCTCACACTGGCTCCCGGCAGTGATAGAATTCCAGTTGAGCTATTCCAGATCCTGAAAGATGATGCTGTGGAAAGTGCTGCACTCAATATGCAATATGCACTCAATATGCAATATGCCGGCTCCCGGCATCCTATAGACCAGTGGTCTCCAACCTTTTTGGCACTAGGGACCAGTTTCATGAAAGACAGTTTTTCCATGGACCAGGGAGGGTGGGATGGTTTTGAGATGATTCAAGCTCATTACATTTACTGTGTACTTACTTCTTTTATTATTATGTTGTGACTATATAATGAAATAATTATACAACTCATCATACTGCAGAATCAGTGGGAGCCCTGAGCTTGTTTTTCTGCAACTAGATAGTCTCATTTTGGGGTGATAGGAGAGACTGACACCTGAAGTGTGCTGTTTATGTCCAATCTACTC
>NW_011495084.1:234477-236487 GCF_000754665.1 Bison bison bison
TTTGGTGGACACGCTGTTCTTCATTGTGCTCTGTTTATCATCGCAGGCACTGGGATCAGGAAGTGAAGAGAGCCCAGAAGGATGCACAGGAGCCTTCCTTAATGAAAGCAGTCATAAAGTGTTACTGGAAATCCTATTTAATTTGGGGAATGTTTACATTTCTTGAGGTAAAAGATTTTCATACTGTGCGGTGCTTTTTGATGTATGTGTCTCTGTACTGAGGTGGACCAGACCGGTGGGGAGAGAGGCCAGTGGTCTAAGGTCTGAGGATAAACCTTCATGGAAATATGATAGAGCTCAGAGGTTGTATTCATCTTTAGAATGGTCAAGGACTGGACTCCAGGTGTTACTATTCTTCTTTTAACTGATTAAAGAGTGTTGTGGAAGGATGGCCTTGAAATAAAAGACATTTTATATTAAGGTAGAAAGTTCCTGGTGCTCAGTATAAATGCTAATTGATCTTTGACCAAAAGAAGATTCCAGCAACCTCAGGCAATATGTGCCCTGTGATTTAGAGGAAGGTAATTTGGACCCGAGCCCAGAATAAAGTACCTTTTATGGCGCTTTGTTATAGTTTAACAAGGTAAAAATTATTACCTTGACCAGGTCACATCTGATAAATGCTTTTCTAAGAAGATATCATCGCCTTTCCTCTTCCAGGGGAACAGAACCCAGGCCCTGCATCTGGACCATAGCTGCCCAGAACTTCTAAGAGCACACCTTTCCCCAGGCTGCCCCCTTCCCCGTGGGCTGGAACTGTGAGCAAAGCCCCTGTGGGGAGGAGCTCCATCTTCACCATGAATTCTGTGCACCCTCCATGCTGCTTTCTTTCCCTGGTTGTGGGAGCAGATTCCTGGTTGAAGGGGGATCCTGGTATCCTGGCATTGGCAGAGGGTGTAGGAGGGAATGTGCAGGGCAAACCAGAGGCAGAAAGCTGTGATGTCAGTGACCTCCATGACCCTGAAGATCCTGGGTCAAGATCCCCTAGATGACAATCCACCTGGGGACACAGTGCTGTCAGCCCCCTGTTCTGGCTGAGCCTGCTGGGGGTCTGCTGCAGACCCCCCTGGGTGGCTCATGCTCTCCGTGGTTCCTTAGCACTGCCTTAGAGACATGGGTGGGCTGTGAGTGTGTGAGAGCAGGAGGGATGGAAGATGCAGTTGCTGTGAAAGGGGTGGAGAAGGTGGAGAAGGTGTGAGTTGTCATCAGTCCATTGTGTTGGGGGTAAGGTGGGTGGGCAAGGTGGTTTACAGGAGGGCAGCATGGCTCTTGTTTAAAGGCTGTGTTTACTAAAGGGCACTGCAGGCAGTGGGCAGCTGGGCAGGTGAAGTCCACCCCACACAACTGGAGAGACAGAGAATCTGTCAGTTCCCAGGGGACTGGGTGGTCCTGGGAGATGGTGTTCTCGTTGATGACAAAGGTGGGTTGACCATTGTGCCAGAGGGTGGGAACAGGTGTGTGTGGCAGAGTGCCACTTTAGACAAGGCTCTTACCACTGAGATATTGAAGTGCCTTGTGAATGGTGGGGTGGACTGTTGATTTCAAAATTGTCCAGCCCTAGTAACACTTCCTGCTGGGGATCCAGGAAGGCCAGGCCTAGGGGTTGTGTCAGTTGTCAGTTGGTAGAGCCCCGGGCCCCTCTTTCAGGAGGCTGGTTGTTGGGCGGTCATGGCAGAGAAGTGGGAAGTAGAGGACCTTGAAAACAAGGGAGCTCATCCTCTGTAGTACTAGAAGTTCTAGTAGCAGTAAGAGGGGCTCATACTCAGTAGTCATGGTGGTGGCAACAACAATACTACTAGTAGTGCAGTAGGAACAATAGTGGTCATTGTATGGATGTGAGAGTTGGACTGTAAAGAAAGCTGAGCACTGAAGAATTGATGCTTCTGAACTGTGGTGTTGGAGAAGACTCTTGAGAGTCCCTTGGACTGCAAGGAGATCCAACCAGTCCATTCTGAAGGAGATCAGCCCTGGGTGTTCTTTGGAAGGAATGATGCTAAAGCTGAAACTCCA
>NW_011495084.1:236587-239115 GCF_000754665.1 Bison bison bison
TCAACAAGAATCAGCCATAGGTATACCCGTGTCCCCTCCCTCCCGGATCTCCCTCCCATCTTCCTCCCCACCTCACCCTTCAGCCTTTCGCAGAGTCCATGTTTGAGGTCCCTGAGTCATACAGCAAATTCTCATTGGCTATCTATTTTACATATGGTATTGTGAATTTCTATGTTACTTTCTCCATACATCTCCCCTTCTCCCTCCTCTCCTCCCATTCTATGCATAGGTCTGTTCTTTATGTGTGTTTCTCCATTGTTGCACTGAAAATAAATTCATCAGTGCCATCTCTTCAGATTCCATATATATGTGTCAGTATACAATATTTATATTCCTCTTTCTGACTTACTTCACTCTGCATAATAGGCTCTAGTTTCGTCCACCTCATTAGAACATATTCAAATCTGTTCCTTTTCATGGCTGAGTATTGGAGAAGGAAACGGCAACCCACTCCAGTGTTCTTGCCTGGAGAATCCCAAGGATGGGGGAGCCTGGTGGGCTGTCGTCTCTGGGGTCACACAGAGTCGGACACGACTGAAGCAACTTAGCAGCAGCAGCAGCAGCAGTACTAGTCCATTGTATATATGTGTGCCGCAGCTTCTCTATCCATTTATATGTCGATGGACATCCAGGTTGCCTGCATGTTCTCGCTATTGTAAACAGTGCTGCAATGAACATTTGGGCACGTGTGTCTTTTTCAGTTTTTATTTCCTCCGGGTATATGCCTAGGGGTGGGATTGCTGCGTCATATGGTGGTTTTATGCCTGGCTTTTTAAGGAGTCTCCATACTGTCTCCCATAGTGACTGTATCAGTTTACATTACAAGAATGTTCCCCTCTCTCCATACCCTCTCCAGCATCCATTGTTTTTAGGCTTTGTGATGATGGGCACTCTGGTGTGAGGTGGTAACTTCTTGTAGTTTTGATTTGCATTTGTCCAATAACGAGTGATGTTGAGCATCTTTTCGTGTGCCTGTTACCCATCTGTATGCCTTCTTTGGAGAAATGTCTCTTCAGGTCCCTTTCCCACTTTTTGATTAGGTTGTTTGCTTTTCTGGTATTGAGTTGTATGAGCTGCTTGTATATTTTAGAAATGAATTCTTTATCAGTTGTTTCCTTTGCTATTATTTTCTCCCATTCTGAGGGTTGTCTTTTCACTTTGTTTGTAGTTTCCTTTGATGTGCAAAAGCTTTTAAGTTTAATTAGGCAGTGCTTGTTTACTTTTGTTTTTATTTCCATTATTCTAGGAGGTGGGTAGGAGATCTTGCTTTGATTTATGTCATCGAGTGCTCTGCCTATGTTCTCCTCTAAGAGTTTAATAGATTCTGGTCTTACAATTAGGTCTTTAATCCACTTTGAGTTTATCTTTGTGTATGGTTTGAGGTAGTGTTCTAATTTCATTCTTTTGCATGTAGCTGTCCATTTTTCCAGCACCACTTACTGAAGTGGCTGTCTTTGCCCCATTGTATATTCTTGCTCCCTTTGTCAAAAATTAGGTACCCATAGGTGGGTGGGTTCATCTCTGGGTTCTCTATCTTGTTCCATTGTTCTATATTTCTGTTTTTGTGCCAGTACCATACTGTCTTGATTACTATAGCTTTGCAGTTTAGTCTGAAGTCAGGAAGGTTGATTCCTCCAGCTCTATTCTTCTTTTTTGGATATTCAGGGTCTCTTATGTCTCCATATGAATTGCGAATTTTTTTGTTCTAGTTCTGTGAAAAGTGCCATTGGTAATTTGATCGGGATTGCATTGAATCTGTTGATTGTACTTAGTAGTATAGTCATTTCAAAACAAACAGAGTTTTATTTGTATTTGTTTTAGCTTTTACAAAATACTTTCACAAATTCTGAGGCTGACAGTAACCCTGTTGGAAGCAGGATGAGTGAAGCATCTAGAGCTTTGGTCCCTTGGCTCCAGAGCCAGTCCTCTGAACAGTGTAACATTGGATTTGAACATTTCTTCTAAATATCATAGTGGTGTATGTTCAGAAAATGATGCTAAGAAGTTTCAAAAAATCTTAATTAAAAAAAAATATAGCAGAAGGTGTAGGGACTGAGTGTATTTGACAGTTTGGAGACACTAATTATGGTCTTGAGACAGTTGTGGGGACCAGAGAGAACAGTCTGGGGAAGTGTGACAAGAGAAGTCAGTAGACTTCCAACTTCAGCAAGCAATTTATTCTTCTTTGAAGTAAAGGTAGTAGCTGAACATTTATAGGGATGGAGAAATGTAGAGAATTTCCAAGAGAACTGGAAATCAAGTGAGGAGTGATTATTTAGGTTGTTTGATTGCATTATCTGAGAAAGAGTTAACACCAGAAAGATGGGTAATTGGAAGTTGACAATTTTCAGCTTTGTCTTCCTTTTTTCAATAGAAAACTTCAAATATGCATGAGATATCAAAAAAAAATAGTATAATAAACCAACAGCATGCCCATCAATACAAAATTATCAACAGTTTGCCATTCTTATATGTTTGAGTTATAAAAAACATTTGAATACATTAAGGGTTTCTTTAAAATTAATTTC